>NC_137889.1:107201405-107491835 GCF_963455335.1 Martes martes
AACTTGTATATTGGGGTCCCTGGAGGGTATAGCAGGTCAAGCACCTGACTCTTGGTTTCCACTCAGGTCATGATCTCATGGTCACTCAGTGTGGAGTCTGCTTGAGATTCTCTCTCCCTCTCCCTCTGCCCCTCCTGCTCGTGCTCTCTCTCAAATAAATCTTAAAAAAAAAAAAAAAAAAAAAAAATTTTGTATTAAAGGTTATAGCAGATGGTATTTTCCAAAGATGGCTGCAACAGAATTTCCCACCCTAAAACCTCTCTGACAATGTGACATTGTCACTGTCAAAACGAGACATAGAGTCTAATTCCCTACCCTTGAATTTGCGCTGGTCTTAGGATTTACCTATCATCAAAAGGATGTAGTGAAAACAACAACAATGTGTGACTTCCAAAGCAGAGTCAGAAAAAGCTATTAAGCAATTCTCTTTGGACTCTGCATCTGAGAGAAGCCTGCTATTAAACACCCTGAGGCCACCATGCTAGCAAGATCACGAGCAGGTGGTTCCGTCAGCTAAGCTCCCAGCTGACAGGCAGCATCAAATGAGTTAGTTAATTAGTTAGGTGAGCCTTCAGACGTCAGGAAAACCACCCCGCTGAGCCCTCCTCAATTCCTTAACCACAACATAGTAAGCAAATTAAAACGATTGTTTTATGCCACTAGGTTTGGGGTAATTTGTTACACAGTAACAGTAATTGAATAAAGAGATGGCGGCAGGGGGTTCTGTTTGCTGTTGTTTTTAACTGGCAGTGAGCACTAAGTATGAGGGGAAAAAGACCCTGAAACCTGAACTCTTAGACTTTTTATACGAGACAACCTAAATGATAATAAAAGTACCTATTTATACATACATGTGTATATATATTCATCTTTTGTATGTATTTGAAACAAAGAAGACTGCTGAAAATTTAATTACCAACATAGAAATTTTCATTGAGATGATTACAGCGAACACAGAAAAGAAGGCAAAGAACTTAGAGCAATTAGAGAAAATTAACACAAAATTACAAGAGAGATAATCTAGAACTAGATAAGGAAAATTAGTGTATCTGAAGAAAAGAAACCAAATGTACTGGACTGAATAACTAATTCCCCTCCCCCCAAATTTATATACACCTGAAACCTCAGAATGTGGCCTTATTTGGAAACAGAGTCTTTGTGGATGTAATTAGTTAAATTAAAATGAGATTGCATAGTACTAGGATAGGCACTAAATCCAGCGACTGGTGTCACTATCAGGCCATATGAGGATGAAAGCAGGGACTGGAGGACTACATCTATAAACCGAGGAGCACTCAGGATTGTCAACAACTTCCAGAAGCCAGGAGAGTGGCCTGGAGCAGAATCTCCCTCAGAGCTTACAGAAGGAACTAACCCCACCAAAATCCTCATTTTAGACTCCCAGCCTCCAGAACTGTAAGAGAATAAATCTCTGCTGTTTGAAGCCACCATGTTGTTTGAAATAACTTGTTACAGCACCCCTGGGAAACTAGGAGACCAACCAATCTAAAAATATAAAAGAAAGCTTATCTGAAATAAAAATCCGAGAACAAACAAACTGCATTCCAGGAAAATGGCAAATCGCTCAATAGCTTGACAGATCCTGGTTAAGCTACTGAATTGCAACAAAAAGAAACCTTTACTTCCGTTTCCAACACTATTGTCAAAAAAAAAAAAAAAAAAAAAAAACAAAGGCTATAGAAAATCTGACAACGTAATTAACAAGCTTGATCTAATGAACATTACAAAATATTATACACATCAGGGAACAGATGTTCTTGTCAAATATATATTTATGAAAACTGATTATCTATGAGATCATAAAACAAGCACCAAAAAAATCTGATGAACAGTATTTATAGGCATCGCTAAGTGATAAGATCAATGGAATAAGCCATGTTCAAGAAAAGGATTACCCAATTTTTCTAAAGATTGATTTTCCCCCAAACTGACCTCTAGATACAAAGTAATCTCAAACTAAATCCCTACCAGATTTTGGAGGAACTGGTTAAACCAATTACAAAATTTATACAATAAAGCAAAGAGCAAAAAGAAAAAAAGTCAAGATATTACTGATGAAGAATATGGTAAGAGGACTTACTTTACTGGATTTGAAGACTTATAAGTATATAGTAAAAAGGCAATATGGTAATAATAGAGGAACAGACCAACAGGACAGATTGGAGAGCCCAGAAACAAATCCACACATAAGTGGAAATGTGACATATGACAGCTGGCATTGCAGGAAAAAAAGGATGCCCTCATCAATATATGTTCTTGAGGCAAACAATTATCCACATGGAAAAAAAAGAAAATAGATCCCTCCCTCACTTGCACACAAATATCAACCACAGATGGATAAGGGGCCTAAACGAGAAAGGCAAAACTCCTAAAATACAGGAAAAGAGATAATTTTTCAGGGATCCAGATGAAAATAGGAAGACAATGGAATAATATTTTAAGAATTACAAGACAAAAAAAAAAAAGTTGAACCAAGTATCTATTTGACCCAGTCAAATCGTCGTAAAAGACAGGCATTCTCAAACATAAAAACTCAGGAAATTCAGAATCCAGTGAACACTATCTTTCAAAAACCACTTAATGATGAAATACGAACACTTAAAACTGGACCCAGAGAAAGAGCTCATGACTGGACATACCATAATCAAAGAACTGATGGTGAGTTGATGGATACAGAATCAATTTACTTACAGTACTCAAAAACAAACAATTACAAAAATTTAAGATGAAGAATTGTGAAATTTAAGAATCTAAGTGTTATGAACCTGGACAATGGAAAACTAACAATTTATCAACAGTCTAGATATAAGAATGAGAAGAATATGAGGATGGTGTCTTCCTTCACATAGAAACAGATTTGTCTACAATTGAAGCATGTAATTAAACACACACACACACACACACACACACACACACACACACACACAAAACAAGATGTTGCTTTTCACCAATCGGAAAATATTTTAGGTATTGGTAATATCCATGTTGATGAAGACACTGGGAAATGGAACTCCTCCCACACTGTTGGTAGGAGAGTAAACAGATACAAAATTTTGGTGGTTTATTTGGCAACATGCATCAAAATTTTAAATATGATTCTAGAATTGCCAAAATCTAGATCAATTAGCCCTCTCAGCAGGTGGGCCTAAAGGGAGACTCTGGGAGAACCAGTGCGAGAAACAATCTGAGACCAATGCGAGAACCAATCAGAGGCCAAACCAAAAGGTGAATGACAGAAACGGATGAGAAATTCTTTATCACTCATTGTTTCTCTTCATACAGTTTACATCATCAGCTTCTTAAAGGCAGAATCTAGGTCTTGTTTGCATGCAAAAAGCTTATAGAATGTAACGTAGTTATCAAGTAGAAAGTAATTTTGTGTGCATTAAAAAAAAGATTTGTTTTAGAGAGAGAGCACATGCATGAGCACACAAGCAAGAGGAGGTGCAGAGGGAGAGGAAGAGAGGCTGAAGCAGACTCCACACTGAGCGTGGCACTCTACGCAGGGCTCAATCTCATGATACTGAGATCATGACCTGAGAAGAAACCAAGAATCAGACACTTAACCAACTGCACCACCCACGTGTCCCCTAGAAAGTAATTTTAAGATGCATTCTGGTTTTCCTCTTTATTTCAACAGCAATTCCATAAAGAACAAAGGGAATTATTAAAATATGTTATAATCCAGCAACGTTGTTAGTTACATATGGTGATGTTCCACATACAAGGACAGCTCAAAATCTAAATAAATATGCTTCATCCCAGTTCAAGGCTGTCTACAAACACTGCTTTTTTTTTTTTTTTTAAAGATTTTATTTATTTATTTGACAGAGAGAGTACAAGCAGGGAGAGCAGCAGGGAGAAGGAGAAGCAGCTCCTGCTGAGCAGGGAGCCCAATGTGGGGCTCGATCCCACGACCCTGAGATCCTTAGATCCTGAACTAAGCCAAAGGCAGACACTTAACTGACTAAAGCCACCCAGGCGCCCCTATAAACACTGCTTTTGAGATTAGCTGGTTTACCTCTCTTGACCGTACCTGTTAGCCAAACTGTGCAACCACGAAAACCACCTCTGGTCCCCACGACCTGACCTCTCTTGTTCCTGCTGACATGATGAGCTTGATAGGTGACATTAGTTGCTCTCTGCATCCCCTGGAAAAAAGAAATAAAATTCTGATTCACCTGAGTCCCTTAAAAAGTAAACACATATTCCTTGCTGTCACTATTCTATATAACATGCCAAAAGCAAGAACAAAGATTAAAACTAACAGCTTTCTTTTCTTTATAGTACCTAGCATGGTCTTTGGTGCATTACATACACCAGTGAAATTAACCCTAGAACCACCGAGGAACACAAAGACTCTTACTACCATGGCTTTACAAATGAAGATGTTAAACCTGAGAAAAGTTAAACGGGTTGCCCAAGTTCCCAGAACAAGGGAGTGGTGGACTCCAGAGCCCAGTCTTCCACTCAATCATTCATTCAGCCAGTATTTACTGAGGCCCTACCAGTATACCAGGTGAACTCAGCAGGGTCCCTACCCTCACTGAGCTTGCATTCCACTGCAGGAGACAAAGCAGAGCAATTTATTGTAGTATCAGAGTGACAACTGCGTTCAGAAAATAAAACAGGGTAAGACTGGAAAGAGGGATCAGGGATGGGTGCCTCTTCACACAGAAGGACAAACAAACATGTCTGAGAAGGAAGCATCTAAGGAGACTCCTGAACAAAGCGTGGAAGGTCTGTGGGTAACATGAAATGCATGATGAAAAAAGTAGACACACTGCTTATTTGTGGTTATTCCACAAAAAAATGGAATGCAATTTTTCTTCCAATATTCTCTTCTTAAACAAAAACAGCATAAATTTACACAGGCCTCAAAGAATCTGAATAGCCATTTCTCCAAAGAAAAAATACAAATGACAAAACAGGCAGTTTAAAAGATGTTCAGGGACGCTTGAGTGGCTCAGTCAGTTGAGAATATGACTCTTGATTTCAGCTCAGGTCATGATCTCAGGGCTGTGAGACTGAGACCCACATCGGGCTCCACACTGGGCATGGAGCCTGCTTGGGATTCTCTATTCTCTGCCCCCCACTCTCTCTCTCAAAAAAAAGAAAAAATTCAGTATCATTAGCCATCACAAAAATGCACATCAAATCAAAACCACAAGGAAACAGACACCTCTATAACCCACTAGAATGGCTATAATCAAAAAGACAGTAACAAGTGCTGGTGAGACTCTACTGAGAATTTAGAATCCTCAGACATTTGCTGGTGAAAATGTAAAATAGTATAGCCACTTTGGAAAACAGCACTTTTACAAAATGTTAAAATATAGTTACTATATGACCAAAAATACATATATAAATATATAGATATAATATATGTATATTTATATATATTATATAAATATATAATATATAGATATAATATATAATAAATATATATAAGTATATTATATATATTGTATTTATATATATATAAAATATATATATATAATATAGTTACTATATATGACCAAATAATTAAACTCATAGATATATACTCACAAGAAAGGAAAACATATCCACACAAAACATATATACCTAAGTTCATAGCAGCATTATTCATAAAAGCCAGAAAGTGGAAAAACCCAATTGTCCACTGGCTGAAAATTAGATAAACTATTTGAAAATTTATGTATCCATTCAATGGAATGTTACCTGGCAGTAAAAAGGAATAAAGTACTCAAACACGTTACAATTTGGGTGAACCTCAAAAACATTAAGCTAATTCAAAGGAGCCAGTCACAAAGATCACATATGGTATAATTCCATTTATCTGAAATGTCCAAAACAGGAAAATCTATAGAGAGAGAAAGCAGATTAGTGACTGAGTGATTGTCTCGGGCTCGGAGATGGGGTGGTGGGGGGGGAAGCCCGGGGGAGTAATTGCTAATGGGTATGGGATCTTTTGGGGGGTGATAAAAATGCTCTAAAATCGCCTGTGATGACAGTTGCACAACACTGTAAATATACTAAAAACCATTTAACCGTACACTTTAAGCAGATGAATTGAATGATACGCAAATTATATCTCAATAAAGCTGTTTTCTACCCAAAACAAACAAAAAAAAGAATTACAGAGTCTCTATTTCTCTTCCTATGGAGCAAAAACATAATTCAGGTTGTTCTTCTTTTGTATTTTATTTATTTATTTATTGAGAGAATGTGCGCACATGGACATGGCGGAGAGGGACAGAGGGAGAGAGAATCTCAAGCAGACTCCCAGCTGAGCACCAAGCCCCAGGCAAGGCTCCATCCCACAACCCCGAGATTATGACCTCAGCCGAAATCAAGAGTCCAATGCCTGACTGAGACACCCAGGTGCCCCTAATTTAGGTTCTTTTTAGCAGCTTGTCTTTTATTTTATTAACATAAATGCATTATTTGTTTCAGGGGTACAGGTCTGCGATTCGTCAGTCTTACACAAGTCACAGCACTCCCCATAGCACATACCCTCCCCAATGTCCATTACCCAGCTACCCCATCCCTCCCACCCATCTCCCCTCCAGCAACCCTCAGTTTGTTTCCTGAGATTAAGAGTCTCTTGTCGTTTGTCTCCCTCCCGGTCCAATCTTGTTTCATTTTTTCCCTCCTTACCCTCCACAATCTCCTGCCCTGCCTCTCAAATTCCTCATATCATAGAGATCATATGATAATTTTCTTTCTCTGACTGACTTATTTCGCTTAGCTTAATAGCCTCTAGTTTCATCCACATCATGGCAAATGGCAAGATTTCATTTCTTTTGATGGCTGCACAGTATTCCATTGTGTATATATACCACATCTTCTTTATCCATTCATCTGTTGATGGACATCTAGGTTCTTTCCATAGTTTGGCTTTTGTGGACGTTGCTGCTATAAACATTCGGGTGCATGTGCCCCTTCCGATCACTACATTTGTATCTTTAGGGTAAATACCCAGTAGTTAGAAGCATGTATTTATAAAATAGATATGTGACAGCATTTTTTGATAGGGTGTTTGTATTTGATACTGCTTATAGCTCTTACTTTTCCAGACAGTTTTATTCAACACTCATTCAACTATTTACTGAATGCATACCACATGCCTGACATTTTTCTAGGTGCTGATGAAACAACAGTAAACAGTACCAATAAAAATCACTGTCCTCATGGGACTTATCTAGTCCTCACTTATCTATTCTCTAGTGCAGTGATTCTCAAGATGTGGCCCCTGAGGAAGCAGCTTCTCCTGTGAACTATTAGAAATGTCAGCTCCCGGGGTGTCTGGGTGGCTCAGTGGGTTAAAGCCTCTGCCTTTGGCTCTGGTCATGATCCCAGGGTCCTGGGATAGAGCCCCGCATCGGACTCTCTGCTCAGCAGGGGGCCTGTTTCCTCCTCTCTCTCTCTGCCTGCCTCTCTGCCTACTTGTGATCTCTGTCTGTCAAATAAATAAATAAAATAAAATAAAAAGAATTGTCAGGCCCTGCCCCAAGGCCAAGGGAATCCGAAACTCTGGGGTAGAGCCCAACAATCTGTATTTTAAAGACCTCCAATCGATTAGGATGCGAGCTCGAGTTTGAAAGCCCTGGACTAATGGGAGGGGGCGAGGATAAATAAATAAATTATATAAATTAGGCAGGAACAAATATTGAAAAGAAAAAAGTAAACAAAGCAAAATTGTGAAGAAATTTCAGAGAAGTGACATTCAGACAGGGTGGCCAGCCAAGGCTTCAGCAAAACGAGGACACTTAAGACTTGTGATGACTTCTGGGGTTAGTGCCTCCAGACAGAGCGCAGAGTGAGCACAAGGGACCAGGGAAGTCTAGGATGGTAGCCATACAGTCCAAATGACTCACGTGAAGCCAACAATCATCAATTCAAAGCAACACCAGTCACCAGGTCCTAGTTTCCACAGCCACTTCAGGAACACCAAAGAAAGGAGGAACAACCTGGGTGGATCCAACCAGAGCTGTAGTTTGGCCGGGGGGGGGGGGGGGGGGGGGTGGTCTTCAAAACAGGGAATAAACAGCATTGCAACTATAGAAGCAGGAACCGTGGTTTTTTGTGGGTTGGGGGGGCGGGGAGGGGCTGTTTTAAAAGTATGAATTTGTAAAGGAATATATTTCTGTCCAGATCAACTTTTGGATGGTAGTCCTTTCTAAAAATGGTCTCTGCCTGAGGTGCCGGATCTCTTTTCCCACCTCCCCCTCCACAATCCTCCTTGTGTACAAGACAAAGCACCTCTACCTTTCTGAGTCCTACTATCACTCATTGCAGAAAACCCTTTTTGACCAAAGGGACAATCTGACAATTCTTTTAACAGGCACACCACAAAAACTGCACCCCTCCCCCACTAATCATCTCATGAACAAACGCATTTCCAATAAAATTATGCTCTACGTGTTCAATAATCACTTTTGAAAAATTATAATATGGATCTCCCTATTTCTTTTCAATGAACTAATGAAGCAAACATTATTTTCCAGCTCGACATTTCCAAGATCTTAAACAAAAACAAGGTTCCACACATGAAGTCTTCGTCTCTTGGGAATCAGTGACACCTCTTCCCATCAGTCACTAGGTTCAGCTCCCAGCCCAGCTGCCTGGGGAGAAGGGAGCAGAGTCTGAGGGAGGGGGTTGAGGGGGTGGTTTCAGGAGGGTACTTGGTGAGTTAGCTGCCTACACTGGCAGAACCTGTTTGACTGGGGTCATTTTGCTTTGGGGTTTACTCCAAGTTATTCTGCTTTAGGGCAAGAAAAAACATGTACCGGATGAATTTTAATTCATTCTGGCCTTGTAAAATATCTCTTGTTTTTCTTTTTAAATTGAGTAGAATGTCAAAATTACCTGAGAAGCTATAAACAATGGAGGATGTGATCTGGAGAAAATACAAGATAAGCAGAGGCTGTCTATTTTAACCATGAGAAAAGAATGCTACCTCAGGGTTCCTTGCTCCAACCTTTAAAAAACTTCCGGCAGCAGATATAGCAGTCCAAGGAGGCTTAATGTTTATGTGTGCTTGAGATTTTTCATATTAAAAAACACTCTTAAAAAAGATTTGTCACAATCTCCCACCTCCCAGTTTCTCCGAGTAAATCAAAGTGCATTTTTTAAAAACTACTGGAATGGCAAGGTGGTGGCATTATGCCTGAATTTTACCCAGAATCTGAAGGTCACTTCCAACAGAAAAACTCTTTTAATCCCCCTTCCCTTCTTTTCCACCCATGCTAGCCAAATCCTTCCTAGAATTCCACCAGAAGAAAGGACATCAGTGAGTCACTAAGGCCAAGTGAGTGATTCTATATTCCTACTCTCTGTCTTCAGTGGCCTAGCTTCTCTCCACAAGACGGAGAAATCAAGCTTACAAATTTAAGAGGCTGCGAGGTTTGTAGAATTATTTATGTGGCTTGGTACATACACTCAGCAGTTCCTGTAATACTTACTGCCCATATGATTTGTTCTTTAGGGACTATTTTATACTTTCAGCTGCCTTTCTATGTGTATATAGTTGGACTTTCTTGGGAGGGTAGGTCAAGCACATGAGTTAACAGTTCTATTTTCCCCAGTGCCCAACCTCTTTCCGTGAGCCTAGTCAGTGCCAGTTAGATCTGAGGCATTTATTTTAAAGCATGATTTGTTTTCTCTGTATAACTTACAAATGAAATGCTGACTGACATTCAGAAATCTTTAGTCTAGCAGAAGTGGGATAATTCAAGAGAATTTACTCACTCACTCCACTTGGGGCTAAACAACCATCGGTCCTGTTTCTAGGCTAACACAAGGCCTCTGATATTTGTGGAGCGCATTTTTTACACATTCTACAAATGTCTGCCATGACGCACACAAGTAGCCCTGGGTACCTTTTCTGATCCACCTTAATTTCCACATGGGCGGTTTTATTATTTTATCCACTTCCCTATGGGAGAAATTAACTTCTCCTATGATGTCATTTAAAGAACTGTATGCCTTGTGAGTTTACTATGATCTGATGAAAAACTGCCTTAAGTGAAATCTGTAAAAGCACAGAGCATATGCCAAATATCAAGCGTAATTCTGGACTCCACATCCATCAGCCACCCCACCACCCCCCTTAAACTGACTGCTAAACAGTGTGGTCCCCAAAGAGAATCTCTTGAAATGATAACAGGCATGTTTCTTTCATGTCTCAAGACGTACTATGGAGAGATGGCAGAGTATCGCATGAATAAACTGGAGAGATGGTAGAGTACACACAAGGAGAAGCCTTTACTTCACAGAGTTACCGACTGCATCGTGCAGTTACTGACAACTGAAGTTAATCTTCTGAACATTAACAAGCCAAAGACAAACAGCAAAAGTGAAGATTATACATTCTTGGAGGCCGAGGAAATTTGAAGATGCTACGCTTAAAACCTTGCTATGGCGAAACACGTCACACAGCAGACACTGGAAGGATGTTTCCGGTCAGGAAGTGAATCTCAGGCTCCACCCCAGACCTTTGGAATTAAACGAAGTTCCTGGTAGGCTTACCTGATTGCCGTCAACTATCATGCACGTGCTCTGTATATACATGACAGCTCTCCAACAGGTCTGTTTTAAAAAGATTAAGTAACATTTAAATATTTAACAGGGATTTTATAATGTCAATACCTTTAATGGAAGGGCCCCTGGATGACCTCCAGGTGGAAAGCCCAGCTGTAAGAGATTCCTACAAGTCAGAAATGAATCCAAGATTATTTGGTGATTGATCCCTTCTAGATACTGGGCATAAAATAAAATAAAATAGAATAAAAACATTTCAGAGGAGGAGACAAACTATAAACATGTAAAGAAATCATTATACCACGACAGACCCTTGCACCTCCCACCAGGGTAACTACACATAAGAAGGAGCTCAGAAGCTGGGCAGACAAAAATACACTAACATCTCCCTCAGAAGTTGAAATTAACTACTAAAGCCATAGGACAGTACACACAAAAATGTGTAAACGAATGTTCACAGCAACATTACCCATGATAGCCAAAGAAGAGAAACAACTCAAATGTCCATCAATTGATGAACGGTTAAACAAAATGGTATATATCCATAAAACGGATTATTATCCAAACATCGGAAGGAATGGAGTTTGATAACACACTACAGCATGGATGAACCTTGAAAACATTATGCTAAGTTAAAGAAACCAGACACAGTAGGCCACAAGTTGTATGATTCCATTTATAGGGAAGTTTGGAATAGGGAAATCCAGAGACAGAAAGTAGATTACTGGTTGTCAGGAGCTACAGAGGAGGAAGGGGTAAGAAGGGGAATGAATGCTCATTCATTTGAGGGCAATGAAAATGTTCTAAAATTGGGTATTGGTGATGGTGATACAACTCCATGAATCTAGTGAAAAAACAACGAACTGTACAAACATATGAGAGACTGAGGTAAGGGATGCAAGCATCAAAGAAACTAGAGAGAAGAGACAGAATAATGGCCACATTCACCTAAAAATTAAAAACTAGACTTCTATAAATGTCTAATATTCACATTCACTGGAAGGATGTTTCCGGTCAGGAAGTGAATCTCAGGCTCCACCCTAGACCTCTGGAATCAAACGAAGTTCCTGGCATTTTTTTTCAGTTAAAACTCACTTGGTAAAGAACTATATCCTTAAACGATATTTCACAGAAATAACTACCACTTAGGTAAATACCAAAAGGAAAAGTTACTCTCTTCACTTAAATTACTTAGGAACTTGCTTTCAAAACGATTCAGGGTTGGAGTTTGACTATTGTGTCATTAGTATGCTATAGATAATTGATCTGTCTCAGAACAAAAGGTGGTCACTTCCATGGTGGTGGATGAGAAAATGGTATTATCAACTAGATTTTACTTTAAATTACTAAGTTTGCATTTCACAGTTGGGCAGTTTTTTTCTGTTTTTCTTAGTCAAAGCCAAGATTAAAATAGTGTTTCTCAATTTCAGCATTAATGACTTTTAGAACCAGGTAATTATCTGTTGTGGGCACTGTCCTGTGTTCCATGGGATGTCTAGCAGCTTCCCTAGCCTCTATCCAACAGATGCCAGAAGCCCCACAGTGCGTGCGTTCACACACACGTAACAAACAAAACTGTCTCCAGACGTCACCAAAAACTCCCCTAGGAGTGGCAGAATTTTATCTGGTTGAGAACCGCTGAAGTAGAGAACTACCCCTCAAAAGTCAATGTAACAGACCCAGGCAAAGCTCATTTCATAATTCACACTGAGAGCCACAGCTCTGCTAAGGGAAGGCTAACACTGCGGTACCCTACCAGAAGCCAGGGCTGCAGAATCGCCCAGTAGCAGGATTCCAAAGAAGCTCTTGGTATTTCCTTCCCCTAAAAGTAAAAATGAATACATAAATACATAGAGAGTAGAAAAAAGTGTTGGCAGCCATCCCAAAGGTATTACCTAGACCTGCCCTGTCCAACCTTCCGAGACCACGAAAATGTCCTACACTGCACTGCCCAAAACACTGGCCACTAGATCCACATGGCAATGTGGCACGTGAAATGGGGTGAGTACAATGAAGGAGGAGAATTCTTTATTTCACTTAATTTCAACTAAATTTAAGTTGCCACACGTGGCTAGCAACTATCAGATCAGACAACAGAGATCCAGACCTTGCTATCCTTCTTGTTATTGGTGTTAATCAACATAAAGAGTCCATTCTTAGTAGAGGTTGAGTTTCCCTCTTCTTTATGCAATTTTTCCAGCAGCATCTCCCTGGCTTCCAGAAGGAAGATCAATACTTATGCCTGACCACAGTCTGACCAATGTTTTGAAGAATGAATATACTGGCCTCCTCCCAGCTTTTCTTTTTTTTTTTTTTTAAAGATTTTACTTATTTATCTGACAGACAGAGATCACAAGTAGGCAGAGAGGCAGGCAGAGAGAGAGAGGGAAGCAGGCTATCTGCCGAGCAGAGAACCCGATGTGGGGCTCCATCCCAGGACCCTGGGATCATGACCTGAGCAGAAGGCAGAGGCTTTAACCCACTGAGCCACCCAGGCGCCCCTCCTCCCAGCTTTTCATCAGCTGTGTGTCCCATATCTCCAGGCTCGTTTCTTTTTGTTCCATCTCGGTCTTCCCCAAAATCTAGAAGGGGCTACTGGCCTTCTAGGAAAGGCATATAGCACTATAAGGAACAAATCGCTCGAAAAGGTAGAACTGGTAAAAGGAAAAATTATCTTATTCATTTGTTTACCTTTTAATTAACTCCCTGCTACAGAAAATGCAACATCCATGAGAGTGGGTAGGATTTTTTTACCACTGCATGCCCAGCACCTAGAACGAAGGCTTGCACAAAGATGATATTAAATATTTGATAAATAAATAATAACAAGAACACCTTAAATACTGCTCATGTGCCAGGTACCACCATCGTGCTTCAAATACTGACTTATTTAAACCTTATGGCAACCCTAGAAGGGATGTACTATTATCCCCACTATAAGCTCTGTTTTATTATCCACATTTTTACCTTTGAGGAGAGGGAGGCTCAGAGGCATTAGGTAATGTGCCCATGACCACAAAGTTGGTTAATGACAGAACTGTAATTTGAGCCCTACCATGGACGGAGTTCATTCTCTAACTTAAGCTATGCAGAGATATTAATGTTGTATAGGCTTTTCATATCTGAAGCACCAAAGCTTACTCTACACCATACTCCTTATCCCCATCCTGCTTTATGAGCAAAGTGTAGACACAGCACATCTGTAATGAAATCTCACTACATAATCCATGGTAATAGCAGCATGCAACATTAATACAGGGTTGCAAACAATTCAGCAACACGCAAGAGTGTGTGCACACAGAAGAGCCATGCCATATGGTAAAGTAGCCCACAGCTCTGAAGATTTTAGTAAGTAATAAAGGCTAACAGGCATCTCAGGCAGAAGGAAAGGGCCTCTGTAAAACCATGAGGATGGAAGGGATGTTGAGGCTGGAGATAGGGAGCTATGGAAAATCTGGGAGTGGTGGGAGAGAGGGGAATGGAAAGCCAAACCACAGTGAGACTCTATGTGCTTCTGAATGTCAGATCACTCTGTGGGCAGTAGGCTCCAACTCCACCGTGAGGCAGTTCTAAGCAAGTAATTCAAGCCAATATGATTTTACCAAATGGGTAAATAAACTTGGGCCTGAACTGAGTGCCCCACATTTCTCTCAGCCCAGCTAACACACTCCTCCCAAGGGCAGATAAAAGCTGATCCCATTGGAGAAAGGTTCTATCAGATGGAGAATGATATTCATTACATCCAGTGCTTTGTTGGACTGAGCTAAGAGGAAGCTAATGGAGCAAGTTCACTCCTGACTTCTCTTTCCCATTCTTATAGACGTATGGAGACACCTTCCTGTAATACTAATTAACATTCCCAATCCTGTAACATGACATTTTCCCATGTCTTTGCCTATCTCTCATGAATCCACTTCTTTTACCTGCTCTTTCACAGGAGATACTACGCAAAGCTTAGGACTTACTCTCTTTTTTCTCTGTATTCTCTAACTCAAATTTAACCATTAAATTTTTATTTCCAACCTTAACCCAATTCAGTCCCTATCGTTGTGTTGTCCACATGTTCCTACTGAGTATTTGAAAAGAGGCTGGTCAGAACTGAGATGTGTACATGTAAAATATACATTTAAGTGAAATACCTTAGTAATTTTATATTGATTATGGTAGTATTGAAGTTACATTTATACTAAAATGACTGTTTTAAATATGTTGTGGTAAATAAAATACATTATTAACATTTATTTCAACCTGTTTCTTTTTACTTTCTGTAATGGGCCCTCTAAAATTTTAAACTATATATGCGGCTCACATTATATTTCTACTGGAAAGCATATCTACTAAAGCTGTCCCTCACACTCAGCAAGCTGAAAACTGGATCCACCACTAACAAACTCTATGACCTCTCTGTGCCTCAGTTTCTTCATCTGTAATGTAGAAATACTACTTGTAATGAAGAGGGTAACTGCAAAATAAATAAATAAATAAATAAGAACAAGACATAATACTATACGCCAGACACTGTTCTAAGCATTTTTCTTATATTAGCGCCTTTCAATCTTCACAATACCCCAGTGAGACTAGCATTTCCATGTTATAGAGATACAGACACAGATATAGAGAAATTAAGAGACTAGCCAAAGATCACATGGTTAATAAATAGTGGAGCCCAGATCTGAGCCCAGGCAGCTTTAAAGGACTCTCTCTCAAGACACCCACTTCAGAAATGCTGCAAAAACTCAATAAGTTAATTTAGGTAAAACATTTTAGGCAGTACCAGGCACACAGTAAACTCTCCTTCAGTGTTTAACTATTATCACCGTTACCCCAGCCCCCAACTTACTTCCCCATTTCCCAGCATGCCACCACCCTTCTCCCCATTTCCCAGGACTAAAACCTCAGGATCAACTTTTAACCAGCCTCCCTCTTTCATCCCCTAATTCTAGTTAGCTCCTTTTTACTCTTCTTTGAGTGTTTTTAACACACCTATTCCACTATTCCCACCACCACCTTAGCCTTGCTCTTTGTACCCTCACACTCGAACTCATACCAAGAAAAACTTAAACAGTGCTCATGCACTAGGCATGCTTCAAATCTATTAACTCATTAAAACCTCACTATAACCCTGTCTGTTCTCCAGGACTTCCACATCTGGGCTCTAGCAGTATTTAATTTCCTCAGTAGCCTAGGCTTCCTAGAAGCCCAATTTCATCATGTGATGGAAACTTAAAAGTGTATGGATGTGTTCTTTACACGAGTGTCTATCAGCTGACTTAAGTGTGTGAAAGGGAAATATGAGGGATGTTCTCTACTGGGGCAAAAAAAGACTTCTAAGGCCCATAAAATTAAAAATTCTAGCCTCCTCAAAAATCTCCCACAGAATCAAGTCTTAACTCAGCAAAGCCCCACCTTACCCATTCAAACGTCACTCCACTCCTCAATAAAAATTCTCCAGAGTTGGGACTACTGGGTGACTCAGTCGGTTAAGTGTTCAACTATTGGTTTAGGCCAAGGTCATGATCTCAGGGTCAGGAGACGAAGCCCCAAGATGGGTGGCATGCTTGGGAGGAAGTCTGCTTAAAGATTCTCTCCCTCTGCCCCTCCCCCAACTCACTCACCCTAGACCTCTGCCCCTCTCTCAAATAAATAAATATATTTTTTATTTTTTTTTAAAGATTTTATTTATTTATTGGACAGACAGAGATCACAAGTAGGCAGAAAGGCAGGCAGAGAGAGGGAGGAAGCAGGCTCCCCGCTGAGCAGAGAGCCCAATGCGGGGCTCAATTCCAGGACCCCGGGACCATGAGCCGAAGGCAGAGGCCTTAACCCACCAAGCCACCCTGGCGCCCCAAATAAATTTTTTTTTTTAATTCCCCAGAGTAAACAGGTTTCTTCATTGTTCCTGGAGTAAAAATAATATTAATTCTTATTCTTAGCCCCTACTTATTCAGTGCCCCTCTGACTCACAAATCTGAGTACATTTCACCTCCATAAACCCTTCCCAAACACCCAGGATAAACTAATCTGCTCTAAATTGCAATGAAACATGTCTTACACCACTCACTGTGGTCTGATATATTCATCACCTGGCAAATGCCACTTACAAGCCCAACCAGGCCACGAGCAACTGGAAGGTAAGCACGGAGCCCCTATATTTCATCTTCTCCATGAGCAGCAAAGGTCTCTACAAAGAACACACACCTATTTGGCAAAAGTTAATAAATAATGGATGGTGTAACTGAAATTATCTGTAAACACCTTAATTTAGCCAACCTTATTTCCCTAACTAGTTAATACTTCAAGGTACAGGAGCAATACTAAATCACATGACAGTAATTTCATCGAAACTTCAAATTCATTATTTTGTTTACATCCTTGTTAAGTCCGCTGACATTCAAAGAGATAGACGGTTTTCCCTTAGAGCACTCAGCTACCAAATGACAAAGCTGGGACCCAAGACCATGCCAGTAGGCCAATGCTCATTCCAGTGTTGTAATTCACCTTTATCTCCTTTCCCTGCTTATCATGTTAAGGTTAAAAGGAGAAAGGAATCAGATGAGAATCCTTGGTAAGAACAGATATGGTAAATTCACGACTTCAAGTGAGTATTTGCCTGAAATGGCTTTTTATTCTTTGACTCATCAAGGGTAATGATGATTTGCAAGGCTGCATTTAAAATTAAACCTCGTGATGGTATTGTACTGTGAAATAAAAACCAATCTAAACTGAAAACCATTTCCTTTCCTGACTCAAAAGTTGGACACTGCCTCCCCTCCCCCACTGCAATCTGCTCTATACTTACAAAATCTTAAGGCTGTTGATCATCAAAGAATTAAGGAAGGAAGCAACCTTCTGAGGGCACAGCACTAGACCATCAAATCCAACCGGCAGTTCTTGCTAAACGTTATAAACCATTAGTCTTCCCATACCTTACTGTCTCCAGAAATCGAGTCCTTAAAACTCCATCATGTTATTTGTTAGACATTCCAATTTAATACCGAGCCACAAAGAACCTCAGTTCCGAGCAGTCTCAACTCATGAATGGCCACATTGTTGGGTACTCTCCCTTCACAGTGAAACTCAGAAATGGAAAGACGTGGAGATGGATCCAAACCTGGGCTAAGTGCACTGGCAGAGCCAAGAAAAACCAGAACGCACCAAACGCGCCCGCCTCCGCCTCCTCTGCAGACCTTCAGGCCACTTCAAGGGATGCGGGCAGCATCCCCCGTCGGGGGTTTACGCTTCAGCAGCCGACAGCTCACTCTCTAAAGATTATCTTCCAGGTCTCTTCTAGCCGAGGAGCAGAGGAAGAGGCATTCTTCGCCCCCAAAAGGTGGGTCGGACCGCACACCGCGCCCAGCCGGAGACCCCCGCCGCGCCAGCCCGTCTGGTAGCCCCACCGCTCCAGCTGGGAGGCGCCGCGGCCTCGGGTACCATCCCCGAGCCCCACGGAGGATGCAGAGGAGGCAGGAGGAAAGCAGCGGCTCCGGAACGAGCTGCAGCCACAGCCTCCCAGAGCCTCCTTCGCTCCGCTGCCCCGACTCACCCAGTTCTGCGCATTATTGCTCAGCTTGACTTTCTTGCACAGGCTCCCAGGGACCTCCATACCGCCGAGTGCGCGCGGGTGCCGGGATCCTCACCTCCCCGAGCGTAGCAGGAGGAGAGGCCGGAGGGGGCGGGACGGGAAGGCGGGGCCTCTTCGCGCTGGGGTCGGCGCGCGCTTACGTACGCACGGGCTCGTGCTCGTGCCTCCTGCGTGGCGCGCGGGTCGCGCCTCCGAAATGGGTCTGGAGCTGAGGTATGTAGGGAGGGGCGAAACGGCGGGCGCGAACCTTAGGCCAGAGTTGGGGGCGGGGCTTTAGAGCTGGGGGCATGCGCGACGCTCCTCCCTCTCGATTCTGAGGAAGGGGCGGGGCCTGGGAAGGTAGTCGTGGAAGTTCCCTGGCTTCTCCCCAGCTTTCCCCCTCGTGCTGCGCAGGCGCTGAGTTTGGAAGCGAGTGGCAGGCGCGGGCCGCCCACGGAAGGGCAAAAGAGATACCTGGCTCTCAGCTTTTAGCGCGCTTGGCTCCCTTTCAGCTGATGCTGTTTGGGAAAAGACACTGATGTAGTCTCTTGTCCCTCTAGCTTTTCCTCCTTTAGCTTGGCTGCCGGTCTCCTGTGTGCCCAATCGGTATCCTTGTCACCCTGGTGACATTTAAAAAGGGATTTTACAGCCTCACAAAGAGAAGAAATGATTCACCGAACAGCTTATTCGTCACACGTTCCGCCTAGTGGCTTTAAAATTCTGCTCAGCGGCGCACAACTTCAAAAAACAAGTCAGTACCCCGTCCTTGGTCATCAATAATTAATATCTTGACTGGGATTCGTGGTTATCTGCAAGGTGCCTCCTTCCCACTTGGAGACCTCTCTTCATAGCCGGAGATTTCCGTCCAGTGATTCTCATCTGATAGGCCAAATGGGCTACTATTGACTAGCTTTTCCGGAAATTCTTAAGAGGACTGAAATCCAGGCTTAGGGAAGTCTGCTGGTTACCACAGGGTAGAATGCCCACCTGTAGAGGACATTTTCAAGTTCACCTAATTACTACAGGACTAATTAATAGGAAAATGGGCTGGGATATGGAGGAGCTTCCTCCACGGGTTCTCGCCCCCATCTCATTACTCTAATGACTTTTCCACAGCTTTCCCCGGCACAAAAAGAGTTGTTTGAAGCTCTGCTTCTCCTACTCTCCACCTCCCACTCTCCCATGCCCCTACACACATACACGATCTTCAATCACTAAGACCTGAAGCTGTTGCTTTATAAAAGCTAGGAAATAAGTTCTCTATTTCTCCCACTGTTGCTGCGTTTTATTAGGCCTTGCCAAGATGAATCACAACTAATACCCTTTACTAGGCATCCTCCCACCTGTGCAGCGGCTGCCCACACCCATCACACACACCCTTCTTGAATTGCTGTCAGAGGGGTACTTCTAAAATGGAAATCTGACTTTGTTTACTTAACCATGTAAAATATCAGTGGTTCCCTATAGCTTTTGCTAGGGGATGTTCCATTTGAAGTCTACATATAGAACTGAATTTCAATATAATTCCCAATTCTGCCAGTAACAGGAATGAACTTGGAAGTTCAAATGAGAACACATCACCGCATTTGGAATCAGCCATTTTTCCAACTAGTTCTACGAAATGATATTTAGAGGGGAATGATATAAAGACAACACAATCTGGGCTTCTAGGTGTGCTTATTGCTTCTCAGTCCTTAATTCTGAGATTTTCCAATGAAAGACATTTTTAGGGTTAAATTATATTGTGCGTTTACTTTGATAGTCTCAGTTCAAATTCATGAGTCCAGGCATCAGTAGTGCGAATGAGCCTGTAACACTTTGTCAAACCAGAAACAAGGAAATTATCAAGAAACACTAGAATGAAACAAACAACAAAAAAAACCACAGGATTATGTCAAAAGGACTCAGAAGCCAACTTCAAGAAGTTGGCTTCCTTCACATCAAAGATGGCAAAATCAGATTAAACCAATAAAGGGATAATAACTATAAGGTATTGACACAAATAAAATATGTTTAAATGTATATGTTGACATGATGATAATTAAAAGAGAACTCATTGTCAGCTTTGGAGGATGCTAGAGAACCAACTCATTATTTTGAAAACCGATAAATGAAAGAAGTAAACATGTACCCTGCCTTCTCTGCATTAACTGTAAGTCAGGTAGTGAAAAAATTGATGAGAGGGGCACTTGGGTGGCACAGTTGGTTAAGCATCTAACTCTTGGTTTCAACTTGGGTCATGATCTTAGGGTCTTGAAATTAAGCCCCATGTCAAGCTCTGTGCTGAGCACGGGTTCACTTGAAAGTCTGTCTCCATCTCCCTCTGCCCATCATGCACACACACTCTCTCTAAAATAAATAAATCTTTTTAAAACATTGATGAGAGGAAGTTCTCCTTGTAGAAATATAGCTAATAAATGAAGAAGGGAAGAGAGGATTATGATATCACCATTTTTGCCTTCTAATGAAATAATGGATAAAGACAATGATGCTCATGGCTGCTAACATCATGAAAATAAAGAACATCAGAACTTTTTTTGCCTCTTAATGATTTTTTGCCTCCTGTACTATTAATGCCCCTTCACAATCAAACCTGATTCTAATCAAGCTTTCAGGCCTAGTTTACAGTTAATGCAGAGGAAAGAGGAAGATGTAAAATCCCCATAAATGCAAACAGTCAAATCCAAACTGTGGAAAACCCTACATTATAATGACCTGATTCTCAAATAATTCAATTAAAGGGGGAAAAATGGAGAACTAAAGATTAAAAGGAAACTTAAGATAACTATTAAGCAATTAAAGTATATGGAATTTGGGGTGCCTGGGTGGCTCAGTTAAGCGTCTGCCTTTGGCTCAGGTCATGAACCCAGAATTCTGGGATTGAGCCCCGTGTTGGGCCCTGCTCAGTGAGGACTTTGCTTCTCCTTCTCCTCCTCGCTCGTGCTCTCTCTTGCTACCTCTGTCACTCTCTGTCTCTCTCTCTCTCAAATAAATAAAATCTTTAAAAAATAATTAATTAACTAATTAAATATATGGAATATATTTGACCACTGACTCATATAGAGAAGAATTTTTAATGTATATAGCAAGAGAGAAAATTTGAAGTTCCTGGATTCTTGATATTAAAGGTTTACATTTTTTGATATAATAGCTTTGTTGTTATATTTTTTAAGGAGTAATTTTAAAGCTACATATTAAAGGCTTTATCAATGAAATGAAAATGCCGTAAGTATTCAAAACCAAAATGGGGCTCTTGGAAATTAAACACAAGATAGCAGGAGTGGAAGAGAAGGTGAAGATACCTCATGAATGCAGAGCAAAAATCCCCCAAAATAGAAATAGAATTTTTAAAAGAAAGAACAGTCCAGGAAACCCAACATCCAAATATTAGGAATTCCAGAAAGAGAAAAATCACAAGAATAAATAACCAAGGAAATTATTAAACAAAATATACTAGAAGTGAAGGACTTGAGTCTTTCCCTACTGCCAGCTCAATGGATAAAAATTGAACATACAAAGCATAGTACTGTTGTTGGAAACCCTATAAGCTTCCAGGGGGAAGGAAAGTTCAAAAACAGTCAGAACATTAATGAAAATTAATTGAGGGTACCAAGAAAAACACTGAGAGCTAGAAGACAAATAGACCGATACTTTCAGAGTTCCAAAAGAAAAGAATTTCCAAACTAGAGTTTTACATCCTTTCTCAAGGAAATAATGGAAGATATGCTCTGCTTAAATGGGAAAAAAAGGAGACATGGCATTCAGAAAACAGAAGTTTCCACACAGGAGACAGCCCAAAGGGAATTACCAGGTTGATGGTGAAGGAAGATCCAGGGATGACTACCATATACTGGGTCTAGATGATACTCAGTCAGAGGGCTCTCCAAGGAGTCAGAAGGCCCTTGGAAAGCCTTGTTTAAGAAGACGAAATTAATAGAGCTTCTGATGGAAATGACCATACTGAAAATGATTCAGACAACCGGAAAGGAGTTTGGGGTTATATTAGTGATAACTATTTAGAAAAGTAAGTCATCAAAAAGGACACATTTATGGCACGCTTCCTTTATTTTTTCCTTAGATTTTATTTATTTATCTGTCAAAGAGAATAGCAAGCACAGGGAGAAGAAGGCTCCCCGCACAGCAAGGAGCCAGTGCAATGCGGGACTTGATCCTAGGACTCTGGGATAGTGACCTGAGCTGAAGGCAGACGTTCAACCAACTGAGCCACCCAGACGTCCCTATTGTACCCTTTCCGTACAAGCTGTATTTCAGGGTAATCAAATGGTTGATGAAGAACAGTTTATACTGATAAAATTTTAACTAGTAAATGCAGAAGGAATGTTAGCATTTTTAAAAAAGATTTTATTTATTTATTTGACAGAGATCACAAGTAGGCAGAGTGGCAGGCAGAGAGAAAGGGGGAAGCAGGCTCCCTGCTGAGCAGAGAGCCCGATGCGGGACTTGATCCCAGGACCGTGAGACCATGACCTGAGCCGAAGGCAGAGGCTTAACCCACTGAGCCACCCAGGCCCCCCCCCCCGAATGTTAACATTTTAAAATCACCATTTTTGATGGGTAATGAGGAGAGCACTTGTTAGGGCGACCACTGGGTGTTATGCATAAGTGATGAATTATTGAATTCTACTCCAGAAACCAATATTGGTTGCACTATGTTAACTACCTAAAATTTAAATAAAGAAAGAAAGAAAAGAGAAATAAAAATTGCCTTTTGAAACACCTGATGAGGTAATTAATATAGTCAATAACCCTTAGTGTCTGTTAAAAGTATTCCATGAAAGATAGTGTGATGGTTAATTTTATGTATCAACCTTAATGGGTGACCGGTTGCCCAGATATTTGGTTAAACATTATACTGAGTGAGTTTGTGAGAGTGTTGCTGAATGAGATTAACATTTGAATCAGTAGACTAAGTAGATTGCTCTCTCTAATGTGGGTGGGGCTCATCCAATCTGTGGAAGGCTTGATTAGAACAAAAAGGTGACTCTGCATGCAAGAGGGAACTCCTCCCTCACTTCTTTGAGCTAAGGCGTTGGTCTCTCCTGCTTTCAGATTCAAACTGAAACATTGGCTCTTGGGGCTCACGCCCACTATCTTTCAGACTGGAACTTAGGCCATCAGCTCTTCTGATTCTCAGGCTTTGGGACTTGGAGTGGAACCATACCTACTGCTCTCCTGGGTCTCCAGCTTGCTGACTACAGATCATGAGACATCTCAGCCTCCATGATCACGTGAGCCAATTCCTTACACTAAATCTCTATCTATCCATGCTATTGGTTCTGTTTCTCTGGAAAACTCTGACAATTACAAGTAGGAAAGGTGATTTTATAATGGAGGGATCAGGCTGATACCACCTGCACCTACTTACCAATTTTAGCATCTTCTGAAACTAGGGCACCAGATATCAGGTACCTTAAAATATGATATAATAAGAAATACTCAGCACTGATTGTCTTAATCTGTGTTGTTCAAGAAGTAGGGCATGGAAAGAAGTATTTGAGTACAAGTCATTTATTTGGGAGGTGAGCCCAGGAAACACCATTAGTAGAGTGGGAACATGATACAGGAACATGAAGGAAGTCATTGGCTGGAAGCAGCCATTGTAGGTAACTGGAGCTTAATCCCACTGAGTAGCTCTGAGAAACTGTTGAATACGTGCTTCCAAATAGATTACCTGAGAGGAGAGAGCTGGCATATTTATACCACTCTCTTCAATCATTATTTAAGGACTACTCGTAGGAAGTGGAGTGTTCTCTCCCTGGTAATTTGGATGCAATCCATGTAAGCAGAAAGAGCACTGGTCCCACAGAGAGCCTTCATGCAAAGAATGGAGGTTTATTCACCAGTGGAAGTCAGGATGGTATGTTCCACAATAGTAAGGGCTGAGAGGATATGCACACGGCACCAAAAGTGTTTGCTGTAACCACTTACGAAGTATTTGGCCTTTTGGCTAAGCTCAAGTGAAGTAGTCTTTAAAAAAAAGAAAAAGAAAAAAGCAAGGGCATATGTCTCTCTCTTTTTTTACATAAGAGGTTTCTTTTTCTTTTTTTTTTTAAAGACTTTATTTGACAGAGAGAGAGAGAGAGAGAGAGTGCAAGTGAGCATGAACAGGGAGAGGGAGAGGGAGAACCAGGCTCCCTGCTGAGAAGGGAGCCCGATGCAGGGCTGAATTCCAGGACCATGACCTGAGCTGAAGGGAGATGCTTTTAACCCACTGAGAAACCCAGGCGCCTGAAAGGTTTCTTATTTTTAAGAAGAGAAAAAACAATAAAGAGCTCTACAAAGAAAACCACACACTCACAAAATGAAAGAAAAGAAAGAAAAAAAAAAGAAACTGTCTTCAGAGTAAAACTATCATGGTGGGAAGGAAGGATAGTAATAGTTTTACTACATGGCTCAGCTCTAAATCACACATACTTGGTCATAGTAACGTAAACACGAATGCGTGTGTACACATGTGTGTATGATGGTGACAGAAGAAGAAAGAGGGATAAGTCTTCATTTTCCAAAGTGAGAAACTAGTAGAGATATTGCCTAAAACATAAAGACCACGAGTAGCAATACACTGTTATTTCAATATATGGAGATATGGACCAAGAGATTCACCTGAAACACTTCAGAATGGTTGCTTCTAGGGAAGAAAAACTGGGGGAGGAGATGAAGATGACCAGGGATTTGCTCTTTATCTTAAAATTCCTTATAGTCATTTGAGTATACACTATTTAGATAATTTTGACACAGACGTACAAAAAACTTTTTTAAAAGAATGAATTAGAGGTCAAATGAAGTGAGCATGTGGGAACAACACCTAAGACATTTGGCTTAAAAAAAAAAGAATAGAGAAATGAGTCAGAGCTGAGGAACAATACAGAATCAAGGTAGGATGTTTTAAAAAGAAAGGATAAACTAGAGCAAATTATATGCTGATGAGAATGACCCAACAGAGAGCAAAGGTAATTAACTCATGGATGGAGGTCCTTGAGGATTTGAGTCCAGGGCACAAGTGAAGGTGGGCCTTTGACATGGAGTAGGTAATTCCTGCAAAATAAAGTAAAAGAGAAGACAGGCCTAGATGCCAGCCCATTTGTATGGGGGATGGGAAGATGAAGGACTTTCCACTGAGGGTTTTTATTTTCTCATGTGAGTATGAGGCAAAGCCATCAGTGAGAGAGGACCATACTTTGAGAACTACCACACTAAATAATGAATGGGCATTCCTAGCTATCTGAAATACTTACCCTCATAACATAATATACATTCCAACAGTCCTCAAAACAGAAAAGAGAAAATTACGTATTTTAAGCTGAACCAAGGAGCTATAAAAATTAGGAAACCCAGAGTGAAGTGTGTCTTAACCCTTTCAGGAACACAGGTATTCTCAGGAAGAGGGTAATAGTTACCTAAAAGCTTGGTGACATCATATCGTAAGTCACTCACCTGAGTAGGAGCAAAATGTCACTCTAAGAAGATGGTCTGGGATGGACAGAACTTAAAAATTGCTGCACAAGGTAACACAGTGAGGATCCCATGTGCCCTCCACCCTCCCTATTGTTAGTTAAAGCTCCACCAACTGAGAAACTGGTGAGATGATTTGGAGGCAAGCAAGGATATTTTATTTCCATCTGGAAGGAATCACTGCAGATTCCGGAACATTCCCTCCCTCCTACTCACATCAAGTCTCTGGGCTTGCCAGAAGCCAGTTTGTGGGGAAAATCACCCACCTGGTCAAGGCAGTCCCATTTCTTCACATTTTGCATATATGGAGAAAATACATGAAGACATATCTTCTCCAGCAGGGAGATTTGATTGAACAAGAGAAATGGGACTAAAAAAAATCCTTTAAACATCACTTATCAGTTTCATGTGAAACATTTCCCTGGTGGTTATTGCCATTTTTTATCTTAGAAAAAAGTCCCCAAATAGTGATTTTCATAAGACAGCTTACTAAAAATTATTCTATTTGAGAATTATGGTTTGTGGATAATTCAAAGGAGCTCTTTTTCACAGTGAGTAGAAATAACGTGCTAGAATTCTAGGTTTTCTAAAAGACTACTAATTTCTACTAATTGAAAGGGTAAATCATATAACTTCTGGGTTATGTGGGGGTCAGTTGGATAAATTTACTCAAGGAATTCTTACAGTTTTAAAATTATTCTAGGTTCTTAATTTAGGTGTCACTTGTACCTGAAAACAGATCCACAGATTATCTTTAAGCACCTTACTGTGTTAAACGTTGTGTTGGTAATTTCTGTATGTTAAAGTAGCAGAGTAATAAGTAATGGGAAGCAACACCAAACAGCATATATTCTTTTCCCTAGATTCTTTCAGCATAATCATGGTGAAACTCATCCATGTTGTGTGTATCAGTAGTTTATTCCATTTTGTTGATGACCTGTATTCTGTTGTAGGGTGTTAGGATTTTGTTAAATTAACATTTGTTAAGTTGAGCACAAGTGCTGGATGGTAAATTGTGGCTCAACAACAGAACACAAAAGAAATAAAGAAGTTCAGGGGCACCTGGGTGGCTTATTCAGTTAAGTGTCTGCCTTCAGCTCAGGTCACAATCAATCCTGGAGTCCCAGGATCAAGCCCCATGTCTGGCTTCCTGCTCACTGGGGAGTCTGTGTCTCCCTCTGCCCCTCCCCCTGGCTCTTTCTCCACCCCCCCCCCCCCACACACACTGTCTCAGATATATAAATAAAATCTTTTTTAAAAAAAGTTCATTACTCCCCAGGTCCTTGAGGAAGTACACGGCACACTTTGAGGGACCACACAAGGCGGGGCACAGGGGTGCGGGCAGAGAAAGAGGCAGGACCTGGGGCAAATGCCTTTATTAGGATCCCAAGGTGGAATGCTCTGGGGTTCCCAGACTAAGGCAAGATGATGAATTCAAATCAAAGAGACCAGGGTTTCTGGTAAGCTCTGCAGAAGTCTCATCTTTTTTTTTTTTTTCTAAGATTTTATTTATTCATGAGGGAGAAAGTACAAACAGGGAGGGGCAGAGGGAGAGGGAGAGGCAGGCTCCTTCCTAAGCAGGGAGCCCGAGGTAGGGCTCTGTCCCGGGACCCTGGGATCAGGACATGAGCCCAAGGCAGACGCTTAACTGACTGAGTCACCCAGGTGCCCCCGGGGGGTCTCATCTAAGGGGCACATACAGGAAAGTCCTGGAAGGCTGGGGAGACTGTTGATCACAAGGGCAGTTGAGGAAGTCATATGAGGAACTTAACATTTGCATGTGACTCTGTGGGCTGTTATCTGGGGTATGTGCTTACATGAGGGGCTAGTGTCTGTGTAAGGTCCCTCCAGTTCCCTTGGCCAAACAACATAGGTGCCAAGGCAGCGATACAGTGAGTGGCTTAGTTAAACTCACACCGTGTGCACATGCCATGATTTGTTTATTCATCTATTGAAGGATATTGGGGTAATTTCAGTTTGAGGCTCTTACAGATAAAATTGCCGTGAACATTCATATGCAAGTCTTTATGTGAGCAAATGTTTTCTTCCCCCACCCCTCAGCCAGGGAATAAACCTAGGTTTATCAACATTAGGGGAATGACTGGACCATGTGGTAGGCATATGTTTAATTTTTTGAAAAACAGCCCAAACCATTTTCCAAAGTGGTGGTACAAATTTACATTGCTGCTGGCAGTGTATGAGAATTGTAGTTGTTCCACATTCTTGCCAACAGGTTGGAATGGTTGGTCTTCTTAATTTTAGTTGTGGTAATAGTGTGCATTGGTATTTCATTATAGTTATAATTTGCACTTCCCTAATGACTAATGATCTTAAACATCTCTTCATGTGCTTATTTGCTATTTCTGTATCTTCTTTGGTTAAGTGTCTGATCGGATCTTTTGCTCATTTTCTGATTGAATTGTTTGCTTTCTTAATACTGAGTTTTGAAAATTCTGTAAATATTCCATGTCAGACATTTTATTTTTCACCTCTAGAAGTTCAACATGGGTCTCTTTTTATTTCATTTTTATTTATTTATTTTTTTGAGGGGGGCTAGTGGGAGAGGCAGAAGGAGAGAAAGAATCCCAAGGAGGCCCCAATCCAGCACAAAAGCCCCACGCAGGGCTCAGTCTCACAACCCGGAGATCATGACCTGAGCACAAATCGAGAGCCGGGCCCTTAACAAGCTGAGCCTCTCAGATGCCCCAATGTGGGTCTCTTTTTAAAAATGTCTCTTCCATGCTTCCATTTCACATGAGCAGTCTTTCTCCTACTTGTTTGAATGTATATAAAATAACCATTTTAATGTCCTTACATACGAATTGTTTCCTGTTTTTATCTCTTTGTATTGATTCATTTTTCTCAGTCTAGGTCATATCTTCCTCTTTCCCTGCCCCTTTCTTTCTCTTTACCAGACCCCAAATATTGTGAATTTTACCTTGTTGAATGCTGCATATTTTTGTCATCCTATAAGTATTTTTCAGCTTTATTCTTGGTCACAGTTAAGTTACTGAGAAATGGTTTGGCCCTTTCAAGGCCTTAGCCTATGACTAATTGTGCCCCATCACTCAAAATACTATTTTGACTCCTTTGCCCAAAGCCATGGTTTTCCACTCTGGCTAGTGGGAATGTGACCTATTCTCCGCTGGTTGTGAGCTCAGGGCATTTTCCCCTTTGCTCCTTTTGGATGGTATTTTCCTCTGTCCTACATTAGTTTCCTCACTTGCCGTTGCTCCGGTGCACTTTCTGCCATCTCTGGAGCTTTCTCTGTGACAACTCTGTCCTCTCAAGTACTCTGTCCTCTGTCTCAGAGTCCCAGCCTCAACTTCTCAACTCAGTGGGACCACAGATTCCCTGGGTTCCCCTCCCTGCACTGTGGCCAGGAAACTGTCTGCAGATAGTAAGCTGAGGCAGTGATAAGGCTTACCTCATTTACCTTATTTCCAATCTCTCGGGGGTCACTGGCCTGAACTGCCTGGTACCAATGTTGGGAAGCCATTGTTTCATTTATCATTTTCGTGGGCTTTGTTCATTGTTTCTGGTGGGAGATTATATCCAATCACTGATACTTTATCTTCCCAAAAGTAGAAGTTACTTTTTTTATGTGGCTACTTTTACAGTAATCACTTCTTTGCCCTTTTTTTTTAAAAGTTTCAGCATTTAAAATATATCCCTAGACAGTATAATTTGGTCTCAACAATTTAAAGGGTGCGCTATGTCTTTAAAATGATTTTATTTTTTTTAAGATTTTATTTGAGAAAGAGTGAGCAAGAGAGAGAGCATGAATAGGGAGGGAGAGAGACAAGCAGACTCCCTGCTGAATCAGGAACCCAATGTGGGGCTTGATCCCAGGACCCTGAGATCATGACCTGAGCCAAAGGCAGGCGCTTAACCGACTGAGCCACCCCAGTGCCCCTTTAAAATGATCTTAATTTCTAAACATAATCCTCCATCCTTTTCATTTTCTTATAGTACCTCTAAAGGGGAGTAGGGTACACCTAAGTAAATTTGGAAATAGGTGGAATCTGAACCTAAGGGCAAAAGGAACTGCACATAAGCACTGTGCTAGTTGATAAAGTCATTCCACATAAGGGAACAGCTTACCAATTCCAATGCCACTATACATGTGTAATGGAATTAAACAATTATGTAAGTGGATCACAAAGTAGGAGCCCATTTTTTCACCATTGGAGTGAGAGTCAGATAAGCAAGGTCAGGGGAGGAGAGGTGGGAGCAGGTAAGCATGGAAGGTAATGGGTTTTGGATTTGAATTGGACACATTAGGAACAATTCGTGTTTAGTTTAATACAGATACGGATGATTGTGTACAGAAATATTTATAGATATGTGTATATACCTAAGTGATATACGTGTTTCTTGGCTCTGTCCGCTGAGAGAGCTCCCAGGAAACCACACCCCAGTAGAGTGAGTCCAGATCTTGCTTTCTAATACCATTTCCAATCAAAGGAACCATGGTTTTGGGAGAAACAGCTGATTCTAGGACTAGTGAAGAAATACACAGGATGAGCCTGGAACATCTTGGACTGACAGAGTATTTTTGAAGTATAAAAAATTTAAAAATGAAAACAATAAAACACCACATTCATGTAGGTCTGTCAAAGGAGCACAGCAGCCAAATGAAAGAGCTCCCAATGACCTAAGCTGGAAAAATTTTGAGGAAAAAAATAAAGTAGTATAGGATTATCACAAGTATTAAATAAATATCTTTGAGTCCATATTGACACATAAATGACTGAATAATATATAAATGGAGAAAAGAGACAAATATCCCATGCAGAAGGATTCCAAATAATTTATGTAGATAGTCAAATCTCAAGGAGAGGGAGCATAAATTTCTACACCTTAAATATGGACTGTGCTCACTTCCTCTACGTTATGGAAATGGAAAGCAAACAGGAACTTCACAGGGAAGAAACCTGACAAATACTACCTCAGCCAGGTAAGTAAGATCAACATCAACAGTAATAAATCATGCTGATAATGTGTAGTCTTGGTCTAATGTGATGAAAATGACACTTTACCCCATGATCTTCCTTCAAAAACCCACAAGCCCAGTCGAATCATGAGGAAAACATCAGACAAATTCCATTAGACAGACAACCTACAAAATACCTCACCAGTATTCCTTAAAACTGCTAAGGTCACCAAAAACAAAGCAAGTCTGAGAAACTGTCACAGCCAAGAGGAGCCTAAGACATGACAACTAAATGTTATATGACGTCCTGGATGGGGTCCTGGGACAGAAAAAGAAATTAGGTAGAAATTCAAAAACTGAGGAAATCCAAATAAACCATGGACTTTAGTTAATAATGTATCAGTATTGATTCATTAAGTGTAACAATGTCTCATACAAAGGTGAATGCTAACAATAGGGAAAATAATGTAGAGGTATATGGGAACTCTCCGTACCATCTGCTTAATTTATCTGTAAATATAAAACTGTTTTTTTAAAAAAATAAAGACTATTTTTAAAAAAGGAATCCTGACACCAAATGCTAAATCCCCAAATTCACTGAGCCTGTCTGGACAACAGCAGGCAAGTTTTGTTCACTTCTGGCATCTCAACTTAATTCTCCCTCCTGAAAATTGCAGCTGTGCCTACTGTTTGACTTGGTGTTCGAATGTCAGTATTCTGTCTCTTCTCACTGACATCCGAGACATACATTGCTGTGGACCTAACCTGAGTTTTCTGGTGCTGTTCTCCACTGCTCACCACTCTCCCTTACTCAATAACACTAGAGAGTGGTTGCATTTTGACTCCACCATAGGCTTAGACTAAAGGCCAGAAACCCTTTCTCCTGGTTTCCCAATGTTCCCTAGGAGACCTCTGCCTTAGTAAGTCATGAAATTTGCACAGTTCAGCTTCCCTGGTGTCCATGTGCCCTTTCCTGTTCACCCATACCTTCCTCCTGTAATTAATTTTCTGATACTACTTTCTGGTAGTTGGTGGGTGGGGAGGGAATAACATGTCCAGAACTAGAATTTTCATCATATATTTCTCAGCTCGTTTAAAGAAACATCGTTCCCTGTAGCCAGTTTCTTCTGCAGCTGTTGATCAAAGAGTTTCCTGTGACAGTTGAAAACACTGAGCAGTTTTCATTGCCAGCTGACCTTGTCCTACCTGTTGTAGGGCACACTAGGAGGAGCTCCTACAGTGTCTGCATGCTGGCAAAGGGCCATGTCATAGTGCACTACTCCCCTGACTATGCAGTTGAATAGAGTGTTTTCTCATTCTGAGTGAGAGAACATAGGCCTCACTCCCTGACATCATGTACTAATTAGACTCTTTCAGATAATAAGAAATAGAAACATAGACGGCCACCTTAGTTAATGGGGTTTTATTCTCAAGATGGGAGAAGAAAGGGAAAGGAGGAGTTTCTGCAGTCACACGAAATGCAGTAATAAAAAAAAATAGCACTAAGGGCACCTGGGTGCCTCAGTCAGTTAAGTGTCTGCCTTCAGCTCAGGTCATGATCTTGTAGTCCTGGGATCCAGTGCTGTGTCAGGCTCCCTGCTCAGCAGGGAGTCTGCTTCTCCCTCTCCCTCTGCCTCTCCCCACCCCACTCATGCATACGCACTCTCTCTCAAAGAAATAAAATATTTTAAAAAAGAAAAAGAAATAGCACCATAGTGTTCCATAGAATGGAAACTCCTTTACTTTCCCCTTCTGCTTCTGCTAACTGACAGATTTTCTCACAAACTACCCAAGTGACAGGATCTAATTTGATCTATCACAATCCCATTTAGGCTACCCCTTGGCGGGGTGTGAGGGGTGGGGCAGCTGGGTGATGGACATTGGGGAGGGTATGTGCTATGGTGAGTGCTGTGAAATGTGTAAGATGGATGAATCACAGACATGTACCCCTGAAACAAATAATACATTATATGTTAATAAAAAAATAAAATAAAATAAAAAATAAAACAATTCAGGCTACCCCTTTTAGTAAAAGCTCTCATGCCAGCATATCTTTTAACTTGCTGGCTAGCCTACAAATCAGTGCCTCCAGGTCAGGTGTCCATCTGGAGTCTAATCACCTGTAACCAGTAGATAGAGTCCTGTAGTCTAAGGTACAGCAATTCATTTATTAGAAAGCACCCAGATGGGGGTTGTCAGTCTGGAAGAAACTCAGAATCTTATACCCTCCTCTCACAGAGCTATTTTCCCAAAGTTCCTTCTGTTGGAAATACCAATTCTTTGTAATGTCAATGCATGTTTTGTGGAAAAGGGTCCTGTGAAAAATCTGACTCAACAAATATTTAGTGATTACTAAGTGCCAGGCACAGTTCTATGCACTTAAATGTGTGGGAAATATGGGTTAAGCAAACAAAACAAAACAAAACAAAACAAAACAAAAAAACACACAGTGACGGGGCACCTGGATGGCTCAGTTAGTTAAGCAACTGCCTCCAGCTCAGGTCAGGATCTCAGGGTCCTGGGATAGAGCTCCACATTGGGCTACCTGCTCAGCAGGGAGTCTGCTTCTCCCTCTCCCTCTGTTTGTGCTCTCTCTCAAATAACTAGATAAAATCTTTTTTTAAAAAACGACATGTGTAGGAAATATCTTCAAAACAAAAACAAAGTCTGTGCACTTAAATGTGTGGGAAATATGGGTTAAACAAAATAAAACAAAACAATGACATGTTGATAGCATGTCATTATAATCTCAAGAGAAGGGCTATAGTTTGCACCATCTCCCAAATCTTTTAGACCAGTTTCTCTTTTTCTGAGAAGCATTTCTTAAGCCTTAGATTACATGAAAGATACATCTTGAGAAACACTTGATTTTATGATTGGGGTTCCGGGAAATGATGCTGTCAGGGGACACCATGTGCTGTAGCAGCTAGTCTCCACAAGGCACCCCCTCTCCCCTGATGAACCACCCCTCCTGGTATTCATCCCCTGTGTGGTCCTCTCCCATACTGAGCTTAGGCTCAGTTTACTATGACTTACTGTAGTGAACATAATGTAGTAGAAGTGACAGTGTCAGTTCTAGGCTTAAACCTGACAATTTAAGAAATCTGGCTACCTCGCCTGAAGTCCTATCTGAAGATGCCGCATGGAGAAAGAGAGGCTCTGATACAACATGGAAAAGACCAAGGAATCCAACCAACAGGGAGAACCAAAGCCCCAGATATCTGACTCCAGTGCAAACTATACCAGCCAAACTTCATCGTTCAATCCATCCTAACTAAACTGGCAGACATGGGTGTGAAGAAGTCATCCTGGACGTTCTGGTCCTAGTAGTGAAATACACAAGTCTTGGCCAAACCCCAGTCCACAGAATTGTGAGGCATAATAAATGGTGGCTGTTTTGTGCCACTGTTTTTACGTAGTTTGTTAGACAGCAATGAGCAAACAAAAATAAATAAAAATAATTTGAAAACTCATTGCATAAACTTAATATATTGTGCCTAAGTTATATTCATAATTACATGTGTCTGTTTCAGAAATGACCCATTTTAGAGGAAATATAGGTATTTATTTATCTATATTTATTTATGTATAGACCCATCTATATAGGTATTTATCACTTACCTTCTTTTATTTTTGGAAAAAACCACTTTAACAGTAAAAATTAAAAATCAAATAAAGGGAGTTTTGAAATATTTAATCACAGAAAAACCAATTTAACTGTGCATACTTTTTGCAGTAAACAAAATTAAAATACTTTCATACAATAAGGAACTAAGAAAAAATTGAGTTGAACTTGAGACATCCATTTGTTTATAATTGGGTAACCTAATTTGAAAGCATATCTGCTCTGTTTAGCCTGCAAATATCAATAGCAATTAGGAAATTAAAAATTCCTAACATTAAAACAAGATCCTAATTTCAGTGAGGGAACATTATCCTTTATTTACAAACTTGGGGATACTAATTACTTACTAGTTATTTACAAAGGATAACACGTTAAACACAATCCTCTTTCCTCCTCCTCCTTTCCCCTTGCCTTCTGCTCTGCCTTCCCCTCATCCCTAATTCTTTTCTCCCTATATCCAGGATACCGAGTAGGTCACATTGGCCTGAGTGTTTGTGAGGTGAGATTCTGAGAAACCCAGGCATTCATTTCAAACAAGCCACTCAGAAGGCCAGACCTTGTGTTACCGTGTTGTAGCAAGAAATCATCCCCCACTTTAGGATTTTTCCCTTTCTAGGTTGAGCAGTGTAGCAGCATAAAATGCATAGGATCCTAAATCAGAACTCTTAGCTCCTTACATAAAAGTTGTGTTCTCAGCTGGCTTTATTGGACACAACTCCCAGATATTCACATGGAACTTATTCCAATAGATATGTGAGTATATGAAATTCGTGAAAGCAGGGTTTTAGAATAAGAATTTAAATATTTAGGAGTTAAGTTTTTATTTTGGAATTATAGGAACATGTTTCAAAATCATATGAAAAAGCACACTAATTTGACAGTATGTCCAATAAAATACAAAGTTAATGTTGTTAAAGTAAAGTCTGGAAGAAAGGAAGGCATTGTGGAGCATCAGAGACAGATATCTTCAAACTATTATGTCATAGTTTTCTATGTATGCATCCTTCCAAAATTCATATATTGAATCCTAATCTCCAAGGTGATGGTGTTAAGAGGTGGGGCCCTTGGTGCTGAGGTTATGAGGATAGAGCCCCCATGAATGGGATTTGTGCCTTATAAAAAAGACCCCGCAGAGATCCCCAGCCCCTTCCAACATGTGAGTGCCCAGAAAGAAAGCAGCAGCTATGAGTCAGGCAAATGGCCCTCACCAGAAGGCAACCATGCTGGAGACTTGATCTTAGACTTGCAGCTTCCAGAACTGTGAGAAATAAATGTCTGTTGTTTATAAGTCACCCAGTATGTGGTATTTTGTCATAGCAGCCCAAACCAACTGAGACAGTGCTGATTTCTACTGTTTCTCCAGGGCACATTTATGTCTGAGTTTGTAAGTTATGCAGAAACACAACTCAAGAACCAGAGTCCATAAATATTCAGGTATAGTTCCTTTAATGAAATATTTCTTCCAAAGATATAAATGGTGATAGTGATCTGCTTCCTTTAATACAACAGTTTCTCTTAAGATTAGTGTAGTAGAATCTGATTCATGATTAGAAGACAAGGACAACGGAGTGCCTGGGTGGCTCACTCAGTTACGCATCCGACTCTTGATCTCAGCTCAGATTTCCATCTCATGGTCATGAGTTCAAACCCCACGTTGGGCTCCGTGCTGGGTGTGGAGCCTACTAAGAAGAAAGAAAAAAAAAAAAGAGAAGAGAAGAAAAAAAGAAAAGAAAAAGAAAAAAAAGGGGGACGAAGGAAGGGAGGGAGGGAGGGAAGAAGGGAGAGAGGAAGGAAGAGAAAGGACAGTTAAAACCAGGTACTGCAAGCTAAAAGATGAAGCAACTTAAAGTAGGGTACTATCGTTACTTGACAGAACTGATGAATTCTTGCAGGAGATAGAGAGATGAAGTCTGCCCAAAATTGTAATATTCCTCTATGAAATATGTATTTATACCCCAGCATTTACCTTGGAATAGTAAAATGTAGGAAAGAGACTGAAAGGTCAAACCTGAAGAGAATGAAGCCACATATGTTAAAAAGAAACAAAATATGTGCAGTTAACACTATACTGACATCCAAACACTGGCTACAGGAAAGGGGAAAAAAATTCTGCATTACATTCAAGAGTAAACCCGGATAAAGCCAAAAATACAGAAAAATATATGCAAGTATGTTTTATCTTGCATCAAATCCTAAAAAAGGTCATTTTATCTGAAGAGAAGGAAACCAAGATGAATAAAACCTTTGATATATTTACATTTCCCCTTACTGTGTGTGTGTATGTGTGTGTGGTGTGCAGCGGCGGGGGGGGGTGGGGAGTGGTGTGGAGGTGGAAGAAGTGGCTGATACATACATACCATATAAAAACAAGGCCAAGTTTTTTCATTTGGACATTGAGTTGGAGGTACTATAAATGTTTGTTAAAGCAGAATGTTTCGGGAAAAATCTGTGCTTACCAATTAACTACTTTCTTTAACCAACCAAACTAGTCAAGTCTTTTGGCTGAAATCGTTTAAATGGATTTAAGCTGAAAATGACTGTTGGCGCAGGTGGTTTTAGGTGCTCAAGGATATTTAGACTGTTTCTGTCTATCCCTTGTCTCTACTTACCTCTGTGCCAGCTTTATACTCAGGAGAGTTTCTGTCAAGAAATACCAGTTAGGTCAGCCGCAGCTCAAGACTTCTGTCCTAGTTGAGCAACCACGGATGAAAGAGAAGAGCTAGAGAAATGCCAGAGACCCAGAGAAGTGTTCTGGGATGGACTGGCATTTGCTTGTCCTGGACAGTGTGCCTACCTATTCTAAATTAATCATAGGGCTGGGGAGGAGGGATGCTATATGGTACATTCTCTGGCCAAACTCAGTCATATGTCTTCTGGAACTTGGGCAGGAGTGGCAGAGCAGGGATGTTATCCCCACAAAAACCACAGGAAAAGACGGGGGGAGGAGTGACCCCCTGAGGGAAGTTGGGGGTCCTTTTACCAACGTAAGGAGGAATGAATGAACACTTGGCAACCAACATCTTCATATTAACCTGCCTGATTTTTTTTTTCTTTCTTACAAAGGTACACAACAGGCACCTGCTAAGGGGCCCAGCTATTTGCTGGTAAGGGGCCCAGCTCTTTGGGCTTAATAGTAATTTGAATTCTAGATCAGGGAGCGTTTTATCCAGTGAAAATAAAAATCGATTCAAGAGAAGGTTAAGGACTATGGAAATGACAACTAGGTCTCAGAGAGATTTACCACCTGAGCAACTGGTCAAAGAATCATACCACCGAGGTTTTGAAGTTGATTCCCTTTGTGTACCTTTTCTGGCATACCACCACCTTTTGAGAACCCTTTCTCTGGGCAATTTCCTGTCTTTTGGTCCACTTCCCCAAGGCAGAAACCAGAAATCTCTCCCACACTCAACTCACAGCTAGGTTGCAGGCATGGAACCTAGGCTCCTCCAATCACACACACCCATGTGGGACATCAAACCAGAAAGAGCTGTGTGACAAGGCAGGCACTGCAGAAAATCCTTTTGTTTGTTTTTGTCAAGGTGACAGCTTAGATATCATCTTTCATTGAAAGAGGAATGCAGGGGCACCTGGGTGACTCAGTCGGTTAAGGGTCTGCCTTTGGCTCAGGTCATGATCCCAGGGTTCTGGGCTTGAGCCCTGCGTTACGCTCCTTGCTCAGCAGAGAGCCTGCTTTTCCCTCTGCCTCTGCCTGCAGCTAGTCCTGCTTATGCGCTCGCGCTCTCTCTCTCTCTCTCTCTCTCTCTCTCGCTCTCTCTCATGTCTAATTAATTAATTAATTAAAATCTTTTTTTTGAGATTTTATTTATTTATTTGACAGAGAGAGAGAGAGCACAAGTGGGAGGAGCAGGAGGCAGAGGGAGAGGGAGAAGAAAATTCCTCGCTGAGCAGGGAGCCCGATGCAGGACTTGATCCCAGTGGGATCATGACCTGAACCAAAAGCAGACGCTTACCTGACTGAGCCACCCAGGCGCCCCTATTAAAAAATTTTAAAACATTAAAAAAAAGAAGAAGAAGAAAGAAAGAGGACCTTAACTACTTTTAACTCCTTTCATTTTGACCTCAGGCTATCCTTTTTAATCAAGTAAGTTCTTTCCAGCTTGTGTTTTAACTCAGTCTAAAGACCTCATGGGCAAAGCATCCCCTGATGGGAACCCAAACTACCCCAAACTAGCTCTCCAGCAATAATGACTGGCCTGTAAGACTCTGCATAATTCCCCCCAAGACAATGATCTACTTGAACTTCACAGCCACCTGCAGGTACCCTCCAACATTTGACCCACATTTTCCTTATATAAATTTAAAGTACTTGAAGATGGGCTTTAAGACATTAGCCCCCTGTCTTCCTGGTGCTGGCCTCCTGGAAATAATCCCTTTCTTGCTTCACCACCACTGGGTCTCTCTGCCTTTGTATTCTGTCCGCTGCAAGTGGTCTCACCTGGTCTGTTTGGGACACCTGGAGCCAGGTGCTCTTGCACACTTGGGCCCTGGTTCCATCATGATCAGAAGTCAGGTGTTCTGCCATCTCATGTCTAGAATGAGTGGCATGCATTAGAGCATCTGGTTTCTTTGGAGTGGTTACTGGCACAATCTCAGAATGTGATTTAGGTATTATTTTTCAGAAGTGCCTAGTCTCCAAACCTGGCTCTCTAGTCCTCTAACGATTCCCGTGAGCTATCTCCTTTTCCTTGAAAAATGTCTCTTTTCTTTTTAAACTGGCAAGGGTGTTTCTATTTTTTTTTTTTTTTTTTTTTTACTAAGACCCTGATTAATACAGTGACTGTATTAGTTGGCAAGAGTTGCCGTAATAAATCGCCAAAGATCCACAGATTGAGTAGTTTTAAACAACAGAAGCTTATTTTCTCACAGTTCTAGGAGCTGGAAGTCTGGGATCAGGTGTTAGCAGGGACAGTTCCTTCTGAGACCTCTTAGAGATAGCAGTAGAGATAGCTGTCCTTGTGCCTTCACATGGTCTTCCCTCTGTAACCATCTGTGTCCAAGTTTCCTCTTAAAAGGACATGAGTCGGGGCGACTGGGGGGCTCAGTGGGTTAAGCCTCTGCCTTTAGCTTAGGTCATGATCCCAGGTTCCTGGGATTGAGCCCCACATAGGGCTCTCTGCTCAGCGGGAGCCTGCTTCCCCCTCTCTCTCTGCCTGCCTCTCTGCCTACTTGTGATCTCTATTTCTCTCTGTCAAACAAACAAACAAACAAACAAATAAAGGACATGAGTCATACTGGACTAGGGCCACCCAAATGAACTCATTTTAGGTTAATTAGGTCTCTTTAAAGACCTTATCTCCAAATATAAATGCTGAGGTCTTGAGGTTTAGGACTTCAATATATGAATTGGGGATGGGACACAACTCAATTCATCATAGTGACCATAGTTGGGCTGGTGATCAGAAAGAGGATCAAGAGTTGAAGAGAAGAAATTTACCACTACTACTAAAGAAGAATTCAATATACATACTTTACCAATAAGAGTAGAGTCCTATAACATTATTTTTTAAAGATTTTATTTATTTATTTGTCAGAGGGAGACAGCACAAGTAGGGGGAGCGGCAGGCAGAAGGTGAGGGAGAAGCAGGCTCCCCACTGAGCAAGGAGCCCAACCCAGGAATGGATCCCCAGACTTGGGATCACGGCCTGAGCCGAAGGCAGATGCTCAACCAACTGAGTCATCCAGGCGTCCCACTATAATGTTTTTGTATGAAAGGTATATATATACAATTTGTTGAGAGTATAGCAGATGTAAAAGGGAAAACTAAGCACTTTTGTTGGATGAGTTTACCAGTGCTAACACCAGATCCAGCTAATAAAAATGATAAAATTTGGTCAAAATTATTCAGGCAGTTGACTTAACTTTCTGTCTAATGTTATATGGTGACTTCAGCCTAAGTTCTTTAGCTATTTTAAAAGGAAGAATAGCACATGGATTAGGAACACGGACACTGGAGCCAGCCCCTTGGTTTAGACAAAGCACCGTTGTACCTTAATTTTTTCATCTTTAAGTGGGGGTTACTAACAGTAATCATAGAAGTCAAATATGTATTATATGCAAAGCACTTAGAATATCTGGCATTCACTAAATACTCGAGAGTTAGGAGCTTTTATTATCTAAAAAGAAAAACCCTCAAAAGTTGTAAGCATAAAATACATGTTATTTTTTTAATTTCCCATCCAATATATTTCAATGGCCCATTGCACTATTTTCCTACCACTTCAAACATTGGACCCTCAATCTTTGTATAAATTTAGAATTTATAGAATTTATAAAATAAAATAATTATCTTATCACATTTTTTTATTCTCCCTGAAGTATCCTGTGTGATTGCCGTTCTTGCCTCCTGTTGTCTACCCTCATTCATTGCTGTCCTCACGTGGATGCATACACACATCTTTAGTAACCTCCTCCTTCCTTAATTTTAAAAACTTCTCAGTTACCTTAGGAAACCCTCTCTTGATCTCTGGTTCCAATATCAAAGAGTCAAGATTACACTACATTTTCAAATAATCTGTCCAGATTACACTAATTTTATGGGGCCAATTCAAAAACTGAACACTAGATGGCAACATTCTTAAATTGTGCTGTTTTCCTAAGGCTAGGTTTCTGAAGCCTCAAACTGGGAGTGTACAATTCTTGAATTTGTTGAACATTTTGGCTGTTTTAAAACTAGAATAAGCCTTTGGACATCTCCATAAAGGAACTCTAGTGGCCATTCTTGAAAATTAATTCTTCCTATTTATACCTTTATGATCACTAATTTCCACCTTTTAAAAAAATATTTGAATCTTGCTTACTTTTTCCTTAAAATAACAGAAATACAAGTTGTGTCTATTTTTTAAATTATGGCATATTCTGCTTGTGGAATTTTAGATAAATTTAGTTATTTGACATAACTAATAAATTTTTACTTAATCTCACAGGGATCCAGAAATGATATTTTACATGATAAATATAACAGAAGGATAAACACATTTTTCTCCCTTTTTTAAATAGGTTTTTGTTATGGAACTTTGAGCTTAGGGACAGGAAAACAATAGCTGTGAATTTCCTCATAGTGAGGATGAGAGAGATCAGAGGTGCATTTTCTTTGAAAAGAGAATTATTATATAAATCTTCTGTCTAATTTTCTTTAGGAAATTAAAACATTAACTGGAATTTCATCTCTTGTAAAATGTAAAATATATTAAATAAAAATATATTTATTGTTGTTAAGGAGCTTTTAATACGAAGTTCATTTAGGATTCCAGGAAAAAATGGACAAAAGATATGAGCAGTAAACTAAAGAAGAAATGCAAAAAGTCAACTACCACATGAAGAGAGCTGAAAATCACAGGTGTTTAAAAAAGCAGAACTAAGGGCAACTGGTTGGCTCAGTGGGTTAAGCTTCTGCCTTTGGCCCGGGTCATGATCTCAGGTCCTGGGATCGAGCCCTGCCTCAGGCTCCCTGCTCAGGGAGCCTGCTTCTCTTTATGTCTGCTGCTCTCTCTCTCTCTGACAAATAAATAAAATCTGTAAAAATACATATACTGAAATAAAAAATGAAATATTACTTAAATTACACTGGAACTAAACAATGAAATTAAAGATAAGCAGGCAAAACAAGACTAACAGGAATAATTTGATCTGAAAAAGCAGTAAAGCGTTTTCTAAAAATGTAACTTAAAATTAGAAAAAATCAATAAGCAATTTAAATAGGTTTAAGACACATAGAAATAAATTCAGATGTATCACTAATCATCATAAACATAGATGAACTAAACACACCAGTTAAATGATGGGTTGTTCAGTTGTATTAAAAAATTCAGCCAAAAACTGCTTAGAGAGAGGGACATAAAACATAAGGACATATAAAAGTTGAAAGTAAAAATAAGTGAAAGACACACTTGGCAGGTACTAGCCAAAGGAAAGCTTGGTGGCATGTTAGCGCTGAAATAGGTTTTACGACCAAATGGAAATAAAAGAACCCAAAACATTTTAAGGAAGATTGAGCTGATCAAGAAGAAATAATACTTTGAATTTTGTATGCATCTGATAAAATAGGTTTAAAAATATAGAGCAATAAGTAATAGAGTTAGAGGAAGAGATTAACAAATCAACTGTGTAATTCAAGATTTTAATATCTACCCGTTTACTTTATTCAGAAAATATGTTTGAGTGTACATGCTAGAAGTCCTACTCATTTGTGATATAGCTATAAACAAAACAAAATAATCCTCAAGCTTTTGTAGCGTACTTTATAATGAAAGGAGAGAGCAAAATATACAAATAAATACGATAAAACCTCGTAAAAATATACCCCAAATTTCATAAATTCTGAGATTATAAAATGGAAGACTTGCTCTTGTCTGCCACCCAAGCCCAAATGGTAGAACAAAGGGAAGAAGGAGGGTAAAGTTCTTACCTTCTGAGGTTGGGAAACAGTAGAGGGGACAGGTAAAGTGGGGGGAGTCAAGCAGAAAAATAACTTGAAACCCAGGGGGGAGGCGGAGTTTGAATCCTACTTACTCAGTAATCTCCCAACTCATTATTCCCAAAGTGGACCCCAAAAACTGGTATGTTGGAACCAGGAATTTCCTGGAGTCATCATCGATGTTTTCCTGAAGTTCAGTCAGCTACAGACCTGAAGTCACTCCCATCAGTGTGTAATCACTGGAGTGGATAATCACCACCAGATGGTGCCAGACTGCAGCAGGGACCAGGATGGATGTGGGTAGGGAAGCAGAAGCCCCGGGACCGTGCAGGTTCTCCTACTCATTTTATTAATCTTATACTGAAAGATGGGAAAAAATAAATCAAAGACAAAAGTGTGGAAAAGAAGACAAAGGACTTCATTATTTCACAAATGATATGACAGTCTCCATAAAAATCTGAAGGACAACTATTAGCAATAATATAAGTTTAGCAGGAGATCAATATGCAAAACTCAGTTGCATTTCTATAAAACCTGGTAAGTACTCAGCAAACATTTCTATAACAAGAAGCACAGAAAAAACACAATTTAAAAAGATATCCTATTTAAATAGCTCACATATAAGATGCTTAAAATTAAATCTAATAAAAGATGTATAGGACCTGTACAGGAAAAACACTATTAAATATTATAATAGAATGCTTGGAAGACCTAAGTAAATGGAGAAATGTGTTTGTGGAAAGGAAAGTGCAACTTTTTTTGAAGGTCTCATCAATGAGAAGATATCTGTTACATTTCTATACACCAATAACAGCAGCAGAAAAAGAAATCAAGGAATCCATCCCATTTGCAATTGCACCAAAAGCAATAAGATACCTAGGAGTAAACCTAACCAAGAGGTTAAAGATCTGTACTCTGAAAACTATAGAACACTTATGAAAGCAATTAAAGAAGATACAAAGAAATGGGAAAAAATTCCATGCTCATGGATTGGAAGAACAAATATTTTTAAAATGTCTATACTACCCAAAGCAATCTACACATTTAATGCAATCCCTATCAAAATACCAACAGTGGGACACCTAGGTGGCTCAGTCAGTTGAGCATCTCCCTTCCTCTCAGGTCATGATCATGGGGCCTTGGGATCGAGTCCACATGGGGCTCCTTGCTCATTGGGAAACCTGCTTCCTCTGCTTGCCACTCCCCCTACTTGTGTGCGTGCTCTCTCTTTCTCTCTCTGACAAATGAATAAATAAAATCATAAAAATAAATAAATAACTTTTAAAAATACCAACAGAATTTTTCACAGAGCTAGGACAAACAATCCTAAAATTTTTATGGAACCACGAAAGACTCTGAATAGCCAAAGCAGTCCTGAAAACCAAAAGCAAAGTTGGAGGCATCACATTTCCGGACTTCAAGCTCTATTACAAAGTTGTAATCATCAAAGACAGTATAGTACTGCCACAAAAACAGACACATGGGTCAATGGAAGAGAGTAGGAAGTCCAGAATGGACCCACAACTATAAGGCCAACTAATCTTCGACAAAGCAGGAAAGAATATCCAATGGAAAAAAGACAACCTCTTCAACAAATGGTGTGGGGGAAACTGGACAGCAACATGCAGAAGAATGAAATTGGACCACTTTCTAACACCACACACAAAAATAAATTCAAAATGGATGAAAGACCTAAATGTGAGACAGGAATCCATCAAAATCCTAGAGGCGAACACAAGCAGAAACCTCTTTGAGCTCAGCCATAGCAACTTCTTAGTAGACACATCTCCAAAGGCAAAGGAAACAAAAGCAAAAATGAACTATTGGGACTTCATCAGGATAAAAAGCTTCTGCACAGTCAAGGAAACAGTCAACAAAAGTAAAAGGCAGCCTGTGGAATGGGGGAAGATATTTGCAAAGGATATATCTGATAAAGTGTTAGTATCTAAAGTCTATGAAGAACTTACCAAACTCCACACCCAAAAAAAAAACCAAATAACCCAGTTAAGAAATGGGCAGAAGATATGAATAATTACTTTTCCAAAGAAGACATCCAGATGGCCAACAGACACATGAAAAAATGCTCAACATCACTCAGCATCAGGGAAATACAAATCAAAACAATGATGAGATACTACCTCACACCAGTCAGAATGACTAAAATTAAAAATGCAAGAAACAACAGATGTTGGCAAGGATGTGGTGAAAGGGGAACACTCTTACGCTGTTTGTGGGAATGCAAGCTGGTGCAGCCACTCTGGAAAACAGTATGGAGGTTCCTCAAAAAGTTAAGAATAGAACTACACTATGACCCAGCAGTTGCACTGCTAAGTATTTACCCAAAGGATACAAAGCTACAGATTTGAAGGCTTACATGCACCACAATGTTTACAGTAGCATTATCAACAATAACCAAATTATGGAGAAGAGTATAAATGTCCATCAACAGATGAATGGATAAAGAAGAGATGGTGTAGGGGCACCTGGGTGGCTTAGTCGGTTAAGTGTCTGCCTTCAGCTCAGGTCACGATCCCAGGGTCCTAGGATCGAGTCCTACATCAGGCTTCCTGCTCAGTGGAGGGCCTGCTTCTCCCTCTCCCACTCCCCTTGCTTCTGTTCCCTCTCTTGCTGTGTTTGTCAAATAAATAAATAAATAAAATCTAAAAAAAAAAAAAAAAAGAGGTCCAGTATACACACACACACACACACACACACACACACACACACAATGGAATATTACTCAGCCATCCAAAAGAAGGAAATCTTGCCATTTGCAACAACATGGATAGAGCTAGAATGTATTATGCTAAGAAATAAGTCAGAGAAAGACAAATACCATATGACATCCCTCATATGTGGAACTTAAGAAAGAAAACGTGAGCATATGGGAAGGGGGGGAAGAAAAAAAGGAGAGAGGGAAACAAACTGTAAGAGACTTTTAATGATAGAGAGTAAACCAAGGGTTGAGGAAGGGAGGTGGGTTGGGAATGGGCTCATGGGTGATGGGTATTAAAGAGGGAGCTTGTGATGGGCATAGCGTATTGTATGAATCACTGATGAATCACTGAATGCTACTCCAGAAACCAATATTGCACTGTATATTCACTAACTAAAATTTAAATTAAAAAAAATTATGTGGGATGCCTGGGTGGCTCAGTGGGTTAAGCCTCTGCCTTCGGCTCAGGTCATGATCCCAGGGTCCTGGGATCGAGCCCCGCATCCGGCTCTCTGCTCAGCAGGGAGCCTGCTTCCCTCCTCTCTCTCTGCCTGCCCCCCTGCCCGCTTGTGATCTCTGTCAAATAAATAAATAAATTTTTTTTAAAAATTATGTGCGAGGGCCAGGGCCAAATACATTATTACATTAGCTCTGTGGTCTTCAGCACATCCCTCTGAGATAGGGGTTACCCTGTTCTGCAGATGAGGAACCCAAGGTGAAGTAACTTTCCCTGAGCCCCACATCACTGAGCTGCGGAGGTGGGATTGGAAGGCCCTGGGGCCCTGCGCCTCCTACCCTGCCAAGCGCAGACCCAGGAGAGATCCTGATTCAGCTCCTTCCTGCTTTTCCAGCCACCAGCAGTTTGTGGGTCACTTAAATCTGAGGAGCTACAGGGTCTTCACCTGGACATAATGAGATCCACAGAATTTAGCAGTTATTACCATTGAGGCATTGCTTAGAATAGCAGCAATAAACAAAACAACAAAACAAAAACCCCGCCAGAAATGTCCACTAAAAGGTGATTTATTGAGGGGAATGTGGTGTATTCTGTATGGTGGAATATATTAAATTAATTCAGTTAAAGAAATAAATGTATTCAATTTCATAATTAAACATATTAAATTAGACGTATTAAATAAATGTTGACAACAGAAGATGCTTACGACAAAACTTAAATTACAAAAATGTACTTACTGGGTGACTTTGGGTTATATATATCATAATAAATAAGAATGAATTCTCTCCAGATTGGCCTGCAGAACTAATATAATTCCAAATATCAACAGAGGTTTTTGTGAAACATGACAGCTGATACTGATTTTTTATATGGCAAAGGGAAATATCCAAGGCATTCCTTAATAAAAAGAGGGAACTTGGCCAACCAGACACTGAAACTGATGGTGAAGTCATGATAATTGATAATGTTGCTTTGGCAAAGGGAAGACCAAATGACCAGCTGAAAAAGAGAGCCCAGAAAGATCTAGGAACACATGGAAAGTTGATTTATGACATGTGTGGCCATGCTGATCAGCGATGAAAGTTCAAGCTTAGATTAAATAAACAGATGAGTTTCTACTGATAATAAATAAATAAACCAAGAAGAAGGAAAAGTTTTCCCTTATAGCAGAATCTCATGCAGGAATTACGGAGGTAGAAAATCTCCATTTGGCAAGCATTGTAGTAATTGACTCAGACAAAATTGTCAATGGATACCAAAACTATTGGGTTGAAATTTGATGAAGAACAGGATAGTTACATAGTCTCAAAGATGTCTCCACAACTTACTTATTACTTCCAAAGGGGGAAAATAGTGCTTTTAAAGTGGATAAACCTGGAAGACATCACCTTAACCAACTGATCCAAGTTGCCATCGCCAAAAAATGGAGAAAAATGACATATGGACTTCCCTGAGTGTTGCACTGAAAAGGACATGACCTCACTAACATAGTGATCCTGCCAAAAACACACAACCTAAATTTAATTATGAAGAAACATTCTATGAAGAAAACCCACACCGAGGGACAGTCACAAAATAATTGGCCTAACTGTTGAAAAATGTGAAGGTCAGAAAACACCAACACTGAGGAACTGTTTCAGATCAAGTGAGATTGGAGACAACGTAGTATGTGACCCTGGACTGGATCCCGTGGTGGGGGTGTGGGCTGTGCGAGGGGTGGAGTGGGACGGCTATAAAGCATATTTTTATCAGGGTAACTGGTGAAATTTGAAAGTACACTGTAGATCATAGAGTAATGTAAGCAGTGTTAAATTTTCTGATTTTGATAACTGTTTTCAATCCTCATGTTTAGAAAACATACACTCAAGTACTTAGAGGCAAATGAGCATGCTATCTGCAATTTATTCTCAAATGCTTCAGAGACAACAATATGCATAAGAGAAAGAGAATGAGAAAACAAATACGGTGAATCAGATCATTGCTGAATCTGTTGAAGGGTACACAGGAATTTTTGTAAGCTTTTTAAAACTTTTCTGTGCTTTGAATTTTCTTGAAACAAAAAGCTAAAGAACAAGAAATAAATAATAAATTTTTTTTAAAAAAAGCTAAAGAACAGCAAGGGGATGATAAATACAAAACCTCTGGGAGGGAGGAGAGGCCAGAGAGTGGGGGAGAGAAGAACCCACGTAGATGCAACAGGAGTATGTTCCTGTTCCTAAATTAAACGATGAGATCGTGGACATTCATTTCATTATTTAGTTTTAACAATGATATATAGTATATCTTTTTTGTCCTGATCAAATAGCATATTTTTTTAAGATTTTTTAATTTATTGACAGAGAGAGAGAGAGAGATCACAAGTAGACAGAGGGGCAGGCAGAGAGAGAGGGTGAAGCAGGCTCCGTGCTGAGCGGAGAGCCTGACGTGGAGCTGGATCCCAGGAACCTGAGACCATGACCTGAGCCGAAGGCAGAGGCTTAACCCGCTGAGCCACTCAGGCGCCCCAAATAGCATCTTTTAAAAGGTAATAAAAGGGAAAACAAAGACAAAACATAATAAGGCATGAATCAGAGCTATCTGATGAGCTGTGTGTGTATGACCTGCATGCCCTTGAGCATGCTGCTTTTTCTTCCTGAAGTTCACTTCTCTCACCTACCAAAGGGGAATAAGAGACCCACTGTGCAGTTGGGTTGCAAGCACTTGGAAGTCAGTGCTCATTAAGTGGCAGCTGCTTTTTTGTTTTCCTCTGATAGGGCAGAGATAAGGGGAGTATGTCAACAGTCACAAGCTTGGTTAAAGTGATAGAGGTTTCACATTGTCTATATGGCCAGTTGGGAAGGAGTGTATCTAGGGAGCAAAATCGAGTTCATATTGGAAATCCCCCAAATAATTACAGAGCCAATGAGATTTGTGTATACTTTTTCCAAACCAGGCTCCATTATCTGGAAGTAAGACTCGGAAAAAGACAGATATTTGTGTTGGATGGTCTAGAGGAAGTCAACAAAGCAGAGACGTCTGCTAAGAGTGAGGCTGGTCTAACTGGTCAGGGAATCCTGCCTAAGCAGTAAGCTTTCTTTTATTTGAAGTTCTGAGAAAGGAGACTATTTATAGGAGGTGGAAGATAAAAAGTGAGCAGTTAATTTAGTAGATTAATTAGAGGCTGTGTATGAGAGCATACCTAGCAGAAAAATGTTTTTCCCAGTGCAGAATAAGTGAATCCACTCCTGCCTTTTTTTGCAGCACATAAAAAATAATTCTTACATGATATATGTACACCCTGTTTGGACAAATTCCCTTATGGCTTAGCTACTTTTTATATACCAAAAGCCTTGAACAGATTGCAAAAAAACAACCAAAAAGGCAAGCAGATATGTATTAAGCAACCACTGTATTTCAGGGTGACTCTGCTGTAAGGGATAAAGCAGAGGAGCTCATATAAGCAAGTGTGTCGTGGATTTAATATTTAATTTTTCAATATTAATGGCTTTATAAAATGAGTGTGTGTGTGTATATATATATATACATATATGTGTATATATATACACAGAGCTAGCTTAAGCTCCTCACACATGTAACTAAACTCGTCAAGTGTGAACAGTATAGCAAATTTGATGATGTTTATACATTACTAACAGTCAATTCAATGAAGAAATCAATAATACCAATTGTTGGCCGTCTCAAACCTCAACTATTTTTCCATTTAGATAGCATGCAGAGATAATCTGTCATCCTAGGTCACTAGAAATACTGCCAAAGAATGACTATCTTAGCTGTTGGTACCTGGAAGGTGCTTTTGGTTACTTGCTTTGGTGTTTAATTTCTTAAGTGTTAATTATTTAAATTATATATCAACTATTATCACCTTATTTTTATATTGATATAACACATATTCATTAGCACAGTTTTATCCATGACTTCTCCTTTTCTTTCTTCACATACTATAAATACACAGATAATTCCAGAGATGAAGGCAGACATACATAATATTAAAGTTGGGGATTTTAAAAGAAATTCATTATAAAATTCTTGGACTTATATGTACAAGAATTGGTAACCCAACCACTGCCTTGTTTTCACTTCGATAGTTTTGTATCAGCCACTGTATTCTCTGGAAATATAATTAAAGAGGGAAGTTATAATAACAAATGTAAATTTACTGAGAAATGCAGTTTTAGAGGAATTGGAGAATATGGGGAAGGATGATCCTTGCAGAGACTTAAGAATGTTGTATTTGAATCAATTGATAAACTGATCATGGGGAGGCACTGGGGAAAGGAAAAGATTTTCAAGAGAAAGATAAAAAGTCATGTGTGAACAACTAAAAATCACATTTTCAAAGGCAGCTCAAAGAATGATAATATTCTTATTTCAATCCTCATGATCAAAAAAAATCATTACTTATATTTCTGCCAAAATTATCTTTGAAAAATAAATTTCATAATGAAAGATAAAGAAAATAATGTACTATCACAGGATTTTAAATAGAAATGGAGATTTCTGATGCAATAGGGTGAACAGAATGCATCACTTCCATTCTCTCCTGAAAGCCTATTAAAGTGATAATAATCATATTTAAAATATATAGGCCTAAAATATAAAAAAAAAAAAAAACAGGAGAAGAGACACAGAGACTGGGAAACATCAATATGCTTTGGAGGATGGAAAGCTGTTGACTTAGAAGATCTTCAGCAAGAAGAAAGAGAACCAACCTGCAAAACTTGAGAATGTGCAGAAAGGGGATGTGAGGTGCACATCTGGGATTAAGAGAATCCTTCAAAAGTCTGCCTAAGAGACATTTAGATCTCAAAGAGCCTGGTGACCTCCCCTCCCATTTCAGACTTAAGATTGATTCCCGTGGAGCATGAATCAAAAAGATTCTGAGGTTAAGGACAGTAGGTACAGAAAGCTCCAGGGGAGCTGAGGGGCTAAAAATAGGTAGATTAAGTAGAAGTCCATGTATTTATCAGAGAAACACATCCTCACCCATCACTAGCCCTCGTTCCCTATCTGGGTCCCTAAAGACCTGCAGCCAGGTACAAGACTCCAGTCTCTTTCTATGCAGAAACTGAATGGCCATTCTGTGCAGACGCAAAGCCATTCTTAGGCACTCAGAGTCTCAAACAAATAGAGAGAAAACCTGAAAGAAGAAAACAATTCCCAAAACAAAGGATCCAACAGAGAAAAGGGTGAGGGAATTTCCCAGTATAATAGCAAACCGAAAGTGAAGAATGACAAATCATAAAATGGGGCTAGAAAACAATCAGTCAAGATTGAAGCAGGAGAGCAGAAGTTTCTGGAAATAAATTAAAAATGGAATTCAGATTATTGACAAGTATTGGGTTATAAGAAAACTTATTTGGATGACTCCAAAATGAATAATTGAGACAGTTATTAACTCCAGGGAAAGAGAAGATAGTGTAATCATGGTACACTACTAGATTCAGCAGTGAAAAATATGTAGACAGCCAAAATAATGTAAATATGGGATAAAATGCAGATAAATCTGTGGTTTAATTATATTAGGATTATATTATATATATAATATGTTATATTATATATATAATATGTTATATTATATATTATATATATTAGAACTGGAGCTTTCTGTACCTACTGTCCAATTATATTGGAAAGGAGGGGAAGCAGGGTAGTTGTATAAGAGCTATATCTTCATTTATCAATGTAAAAAGATCAGTTGATCACATATAAAATACTGTACCAAAATAGAGCATCATAAATATAGAACTCTTATGTAGAAAGGTAAATCCCAGAAGACATAGGGTAAGGATCAGAAACCGGTGGGTGAGACTGGGCACAGGGAGAGGTGGGTCATTTTTTAAAAATTTAACTGTCAAGAAAACTATTCATATTATATTCCCTTATTTTAATTAGTGAAAAGTAGTAATATATGGGCTTACATTCTGTGTTTCTCAACATATTTTAACCCATGATTGCATTTGATAAACAAACAAAAAGCAACCACCAGGGCGCCTGGGTGGCTCAGTGGGTTAAGCCTCTGCCTTCGGCTCAGGTCAGGATCTCAGGGTCCTGAGATCGAGCCCCACTTTGGGCTCTCTGCTCAGCAGGAAGCCTGCTTCCCCCTCTCTCTCTGCCTGCCTCTCTGCCTACTTGTGATCTCTCTATGTCAAACAAATAAATAAAATCTAAAACAAACAAAACCAACCACCAAATCCACAGATTCTTTCAGTGTCATTTGGAGCTTAGAATAAAACAAACTTTGTGACTAAAAACAATTTAAAGCAATGAGACAAAATGCTGTTTTGCCCCTCTTGCCCCTCCTCCAGAATTAAATAAGAATGTGCCTTTCCATCCTTGCAAAGATAACAACTGTTCACTTTTTCTCATTTCCTGGCTGAGGTTCCTGGTGTCTCCTAATTTCAATCAATCCAATTTAATGCATTCAATACAAACTCTTTTCTCTCTGGCTTTCAATGCCTGTTCTTCTCCTTCCCTGCCCTCTACCTACCTTATTTTCCATTACATCACAACAGGCAACTCCTATAAAGTTGGATGGCTCTCTCAGAACTAGGCATACATACCCTGGGCCACGCCTGCTTTCATCCTTTAGGTTGAGCTCTTGCCTGAATACTTAGGCCCATCTCTTCTGGACCTGGCCCAAGTCTTCCTGTCCTTCAAAACCTGCTTCAAGAGGAACAAAGACTTTTCTTACCATAATTCTACTATCTTACCATCTTTGAAACTTTGGTTTTTATCATTAAAACTTACAGAAGATAAAAAAATGAAAGTCACCTTTTATGACCTACTTGGGCAAAAAGAAAATTTAGACAAATGAACATTTGTCTAAATTCAAGAGACTATACTCAATCTTGGGTTGGCACCTACCATTAATTTTCAAAATGTGATGTGCCAGTGATTTTTTTTCAGCATGATGCCATTCTCTATGAAGGAAAGATCATCTTTCTAAAGCACCTAGTCCCAACGACATGAACACTTATAGAATTTGTCATTGCCTTTTGGAAGGGATAAATAGCAAATTAAGGCTAGATTGAGAAAGGCCAATAAATATGATAAAAAAATTTTATATTGATCTTGCCTCTTAATTATTTAACGGTTCTCATTTTTATTGCATTTATTGTACAACAACATAAGAATACCAGAGAACAGAAATGGAAAAAATTATCTCTACTTCCACCACTCAAACTGTCTTCACTTGTTCATGTACTTTTCCATTTCTCAACCCTTTGCATATGTAATTTTACACAGAAAGCATTCTAGTTTTTACCCTTGGTATTGTAAACATTTTCATGTTGTAAATCCTTCTCTGCACTTCACATGTTAGTATTTATACAATAATCCATCTCTTAATATCCATATGAGAATTCATCTATTGCAGTACCATAATTTTTTGTGTCTCCTATCATTAGTCATTTATAATTCTTCTCAGTAATCCAGTAAAAAAATTTTTTCAGCAGACTGTGAGCAAATAGGCAATCATATGCACTGACAGTACTTATCAAATTTAAAATGTGCATATCCTTGGGACGCCTGGGTGGCTCAGTTGGCTAAGCAGCTGCCTTTGGCTCAGGTCATGATCCCAGCGTCCTGGGATCGAGTCCTGCATCGGGCTCCTTGCTTGGCAGGGAGCCTGCTTCTCCCTCTGCCTGCCACTCTGTCTGCTTGTGCTCACTCTCGCTCCTCTCTCTCTCTCTCTCTCTCTCTCTGACAAATAAATAAATAAATAAATCTTTTAAAAAAATTTTAAAAAAAAAGTGCATATCCTCTAACCTAATAGATCTACCTTGTTGAATCTATCCTTGAGAGATAACTATAGAAGTTGCAAACATAAATATGCTATTTGCTGCATTATCTAATGGTAAAAACTAGAGATGATCTAAATGAGCCAGAGTAGTATAATAGCTGAATAAATTTTGGTATACCTGTATATAACATTAAATGGTGATTAAAAATAATGAGTTAGATCTGTTTGGGTTGACTTGGGTTGATAAACTGATGAATGGCGGTGTGAGGGTGGGAAAGGAAGTTTAGATAAGTAGGAGGAGCTCATTGTTGTGGGAAAATGCTATATGGGTATGCTTATAATAAATACATACATAGATGTTTGCACATACGTAAGAAATTGATATAGACTATGTAACAATTACTTTTTTCTTTATATCCTTCAGTAGTATTTGAATTACCACAAACACATAGTATTACTTTTTTAATTTTTGAAAAATAAAATATAAATTATCTAAATAATGCTCATTAAGGAATTATTACTTTATTTTCATAGATGGTCCACTCCAGCAGCTCTTTTTAACAGTTCCAGAAGGAACAGGAGACTTGGCAAAGCTGGTCAGTCCTCTCTACCTAAAAATGAGGAGATCTCAATCTTCTCTGGAGTCGAACTCATTTTGGATCACCAGTGTATTCATTAAGTAATGAAAATCAACTTTGTGTTTTGATTTGTTACTGTATGATTTGTTACTGTTTGATTTATGTACTGCAGGGTTTCCCAACATTTTACTGTTGACATTTTGAGCCAAGTAATTCTTTGCTGTCAGGGATGTCCTTAAACTCTACCTACTAGATGTCAGTAATGGGCTTCCCTTCCAGTTGTGACAACCAAAAAATATCTTTAGACATTGCCAAGTGTTCCAAGTTGGGAACTGATATAATACAATAGTATTTAGCCACTAGAAAGAATGGATTAATTCTAAATATATTGATAGAAATTATTTCCAAGGTAAAATATTAAGTGAAAGATGAAAGGTCCAAAACAGTGTTCTGAGTAGGCAGACAATATACTGATGCAGGAAATATAGTATGGAGTCAGCTACCTGGAGTAGAATCCCAGCTCTTCTCAACTAGCTGTGTGACCTTGGACAAGTTACCCAACCTCTCTGTTCCAACATTTCTTTATTTTTAAAAGATACTATCATATGGTTAAGCATATTTCATACAACTAGTATGAGGATTAAAGAGATCAATTTCTGTAAAATACTTAGAAGAGTGTCTGGCATAAATGTTGTCATTTGTGATCATTATCATCAGCATCATTTGTGAAAATATAATATCAGTAGACTATCTCTGGAAAGATTTATAAGAAAACTGGTGAGAGTGGTTTCCTCTGGGCAAAGAGGTTAGGAAAAACATAATTTATAATGGATACTCTTTGGGGATTTTAAATTTCTTCTACTATTATTTATTCAAACATTTTAAAAAGACAATTTAGTTTGAAAAGGTTTTATGAACATATGTTGAGCTCGTACCTTTTATTTTTTAAAAAGATAGATTAAAACTTCTGGGAAACTAGCTATTTTATCTCTGCTGCTAAAATAACCAAAATCTGCTTGTTGGCAATAACAAGTTAACATCAAAATTGTCTCTACCCGCCCCTCCCCCCACCACCCTGGGATAGGAGAAAAAAAAGATAGAGAGGCTTCATTCATTTCCAGTTTAAAATAATAACAATTTCATCTGGCCTTATTAAATGTCTCATTTTATAGTAAATTCCATGTTTACAGAAATAAGAAGGCAAAGTGGCAGATGGTTCAAAATATTGTGTAGCTTTATAATGTGATTTTTTACTTATATTTGAATATGTCTCACCAGCACAAATGTCTATACTAAAAGTCACTCTAACAGTGGAGAGGCACTAGAATTGTGAATTAATAAGTAAAGGGAGCAATTTATTAGAACATGTAGGGGTTTTTTAATTAATTAATTTACTTGAGAGATCAAGCAGGGTATTGGCAGAGGGAGAAGGAAAGACTCTCAAGCAGACTCTGAGATGAGTGCAAAGCCTGACACAGGGCCTGATCTCACAACCCCAAGATCATGACCTGAGCCAAAATTAAGAATCAGATTCTCAACTGACTGAGTCACTCAGGCACCCCAGAACATGTAGTTCTAATAGTGACAGAAATGCAGTTATTTGCAAAGGTTTACAAAGAAACACCCACTGCAGTGAAATATGAGAAAGAATCAACTGTTGAAAAGATGGTAAGGAGAAAACCTAGATTTCTAGTTTGGCACATAAAGAACTTAGAAGTTGCCGCTTGGTCCTAACAACAAGAGCTTTAACAAACAGAAAAATCAACAACTCCTCTTAGATTCCTCAGAGAAATGAAGTCACAGGGCAAAGCCACTCCCTCCAAAATTGGAGGGGCAGATAGTTAGATACAGAGAATTATAACTCACCAGAGCAGAAACCTCCATGGGAACCAGTACTGGGATGACATGATTGTCTGTGGAAAAATATGAAATAATCACCACCAACAACAACAAAAACTTACTGGAACCATTAGTGATTATAACAAGATCTCAGGATATAAGGTTTATATAAAAAGTCACCTGCTGTCCTATATACCAGCAATGAATAAGTGGGATTTTGAATTTAAAACACATTACCGGGGCGCCTGGGTGGCTCAGTGGGTTAAAACCTCTGCCTTCGGCTCAGGTCATGATCTCAGGGTCCTGGGATCGAGCCCCACATCGGGCTCTCTGCTCAGCGGGGAACCTGCTTCCTCCTCTCTCTCTGCCTGCCTCTCTGCCTACCTGTGATCTCTCTCTCTGTCAAATAAATAAATAAAATTTAAAAAATTTAAAAAAAAAAAGAATGCCCACTACTATGAAAAAAAAAACACAAAAACAAAACAAAACAAAAAAAACACATTACCATTTACATTAGCACCCCCAAAAATGAAATAAGTGAAATAAATCTAGCAAAATATGTATAAGATCTATGTGAGGAAAATACAAAACTCTGATGAAAGATACCAAAGAAGAACTAAATAAATGGAGAGATATTCCATGTTCCTGTGTAAGAAGACTCACTATTGTCAAGATGTCAGTTCTCCCCAATTTGAATGATAGGGTCAATGCAGTCACAATCAGAAACCCCACGTTATTTTGTTGTATCGACAGACTGATTCTAAAATGTACATGGAGAGCAGAAGACCCAGAATAGCCAACTCAATTTTGAAAGAGAAGAACAGAGTCAGAAGACTGGCACTATTTGACTTGAACACTTACTAGAGAGCTACATTAATCAAAACAGCATGGTACTGGTGAAGAGAATAGACAAATATTTCAGTGGAACAGAACAGAGAGTCTAGAGATAGATCTACATAAATAAAGTCAACTGATGTTTGACAATGGACCCAAGGTAATCTTTTCAACAAATGGTACAACTGGTCATCCACATGCCAAAAAAAAAAAAAAAAAAAAAGAATCTAGATATAGACCTTAACACCCTTCACAAAAATTAAACAAAAATAGATCATAGACCTAAATGTAAAATGCAAAACAGTAAAACTCCTAGGAGATAATATAGGAGAAAACCTAATTGACTTTGAGTATGGAGAAGACTTTCTTTTTGAGATTTATTTATTTATCTGAGAGAGGAAGGGAGGGAGAGAAGCAGACTTCCCACTGAGCGCAGAGCCCCATGCAGGGCTCCATATGGGGCTCATTCCAGAGCTTGACACAGGGCTTGATGAGGGGCTCCGCCCCATGACCCTGAGATCATGACCTGAGCTGAAATCAAGAGCCCATCGTTTAACCGACCAAAACCCCCAGGCCCCCCTGGAGATGACTTTTTAGATACAAAACCAAAAGAACAATCTACGAGAGAAATAATCAATAAACGGACTTCACTAGAATTAAAATCCTATGCTCTGTGAAAGGCGATGTCAAGACAAGCCACATAGTGGAAGAAAATATTTGTAAAACGTATATCTGATAAAGACCTGTTATCCGAATTATATAAAGAACTCTTTTTTTTCCCTGTAGAATTATTTGGCACATTTCTATATGAAAAAAAATTAGAAACCATTTGATACACCTAAAACACATGCACACTATAACTGAAGCACCTATCTTTAGCATCTGAAAGATGAGCTCTTGGATAGGGCTGTAATTGTAGATAGCACATCAATTCCCAAACTGAAAGATTCCCTTATTTATCTCGAAATTGCCATGGGAAATGCTAGTTGTGCAATATTAACCATCTCTCCTAAGGGAACACTCTACCAATGCTTAGACATGGCATTTATCTTCACTAAACACATATCCTTTGCCAAACCTGTTTGAAAAGCAATTCATTTGGAAGGTTTAGTTGATCACTCTAGTTTGCAGCCAAGACACCTCCCAGTCCTGCAGTCAAAATTTGGAGCATGATTTCAAGCCAGACAGGATCCCATATATAAAAAAATAACTACGAACTAAACCCTAGTAAAACAATCCATAGTAACCATATAATCAAGATAAAAGGTTCACTGCTAAGCTAGATTAAAATTATATCTATATAAAAGACACAGAAAAACATTTTGTTGTTGTTGTTTTATGGTCAAAATAAACCAACTAAACTTTAATTTTCTCCCTTCTCTTTTTTTTTTTTTTTTGAAGTATAGGTCTCGCCTTTATTTTTTTTTAAAGATTTATTTATTTATGTATTTATTTATTTAAGAGAGAGAGAAAGAGCATGAGCTGGGGGAGGGGCAGAGGGAGAAGGAGAAGCAGACTCCCTGCTGATCAGGGAGCCCGATGAAAGGGCTCAGTCGGGGATCCAGGACTCCAGGATCATGACCTGAACCAAAGGCAGATGCTTAACCAACTGAGCCATCCAGGCGCCCCTCCCTTCTCTTCAACTAAAGAATTTCTCTGCTGTGTGGTACAGTTTAACCGTTAAGACTACGGTTCTGTTCTGCAGTCACACTCCCCGCATTTGACTGGCATTTCCACCACTTTCTAGCTCCACACCCCAGGCCAAGTTACTTAACTTCCTCAGGGCCTCAGTTCCACCTTCTGTAGGAGAGGGCAGGCAGTACTACAGGATAAATCAGATAATACAAGTAAAATGATTAGAATAGCCTTGGCACAGAAAATACTTGCTGATTATTATAATGATTTGACACTACTGTAATTCCTCATTTAGTTTCCCAACTGTCCATCTAAGTCTTCCAACTTAGAATATAAAATTGCCATTATATGTCCCTGCCACTAGTACAATACTCGGCACATAGCATGGACTCACTATATTTTTCTTAGAAGAAGAGAGTGTGGAAAGGAAAGAAAAGAGAGAGGAAGGAGGGAGGTAAGACGAAGGGAAGGGAGTAGAGAAGAGAAGACGTGAGAGGAGGGCAGGGATGGAGAGGAGAGGAGAGGAGAGGAGAGGGGAAGGGAGGGGAGGGGAGACTTGATGAGAGGAGAGGAGGGAGTAAAACTGAAAACGTATGCAGTAAGGAGTAGAAAACCCATCATAATATGCCATGACTTCATGTTTGCGAGTAGAAGTCTCCTGTTCATTTCATAGGTAACTTGATTGTTCTTCCAAATCTACTTATTTAATAATTTTTTTAAAGATTGTATTTATTTATTTGACAGACAGAGATCACAAGTAGGCAGAGAGGCAGGCAGAGAGAGAGAGAGAGGAGGAAGCAGTCTTCCTGCCGAGCAGAGAGCCTGATGTGGGGCTCGATCTCAGGACCCTGAGATCGCGACCTGAGCTGAAGGCAGAGGCCCAACCCACTGAGCCACCCAGGCGCCCCTATTTAATACTTTTGATATATATGTACAATCACAATGGTTTGACTACTTTATAGATACGCTTTCTGGTTAGCTTTCCAAAACTTTTAAAACACTGAGTCCATTTAGTCCACACACAAGCATTGGAAAATACGAGGGAACACATAGCATGAAGCATCAATTCATGTACACAGGCTAATTCAGAGTTTAGTTTTTAGACTTGCTAACCTCAAAGCATTTCGGTGGGTAGGTATGGACCAAATGATTAGGTAGTTTGATTTGTTCATTTAGAAGTTTTATAATCTTAACAAAAGATAGTTAAGCATCTGCCTTCAGTTGAGGTCATAATCTTAGGGTCCTGGGATCAAACCTCCCATGGGGCTCCTTTCCTCAGTAGGGAGCCTGCTTCTCTCTCTCACTCTGCCCCTCCCCACCCCCCGCTCATGCTCCCTCTCTCTCAATGTCAAATAAATAAATAAAATCTTTGAAAAATAAGATAAAATGTAAAAATACATTAAAAACTGGTCATTATCCTGCTAATTTAAGTAAATGCAATTATAATGAATTTGGAGGATCTAAATGATCTAGTTTGGCCTCCTAAATTTTCCCTTAATAGTCCATTTTTCTCTTCACTTTCTAGCTGATAAACTTAGTACAAAGTTACTTGTTTATAATTTGAAGTGACCTATTTTTCATGATTTTTCCAAAAATGCTACTTCCTATAGAACAAATATCTTTTAAAAAATATTTTTCAAATATTTTCTAAATATTTGTGCTCTCTTGATAGAGTATTTTTATTCACTAAAGAAACATTTTCTTGTTTATATTCTTGTGTGGGATAGTTCTTTTTAAAACCACTCTAATTATCCAAATATTTATCTTACAAGTGGGATCATTTTTGTGACTGCTTCACTTACTATGGGAAGAATACAGTGTTTTACTACAAAAGGACACAAAAAGCCCTTTAATTCTGGAAATTCTTGCCCTTGTGTCATAAAAACAGCCTGGGATTATGGAGGAAAAAGATTAGAAGGTAGTGTTTAGAAGCATAGACAAAACTATGCCCTAAACTAGCTACAAAAAATAAGTCTTTTTAAAAACATCACACTCAGAACCCCTTAATTTAACATTGCTTTGCCTTTGAAGGCAAAAATTCCTTGAACTCTAAGTGGTTTTTAGATTTTAACTCTAGTCTCTCATTGAAGCTTTCAAGTCCCAAAGTCACTATTTGTTGGATTACAAGCAACATTTGTAAGAGACACCCTGACCATGTTCATGTACTTGCCAAGTACCATTTCTAGAGCTCATTTCCATCCTGTTGACCAAAGTGGGAGGTCGTGATATACCCAGTGGGTAGAACAAAGGCTATGAGAGCAACCCTGTCGCTTTCAAGGTCTCTATCTTTCTCATGTTGACTTTTTTTTTTTTTTAAGATTTATTTATGTATTTGAGGAGAGAGAGAGAGAGAAGGGCAGGGGAGGAGAGTGGTGGGGGAGGGACAGAGGGAGAGAGAGTCTTATGAGCCACTGGGGCTCCATCTTACCACCTTGAGATCATAACCCTGAGATCATAACCTGCACCAAAACCAAGAGTGGGACACTCAGCGACTGTGCCACCCAGGGGCCCTTCTCAAGCTGAATTCTTAAGTGTACTAAAGAAAAGTGGAAAGGAGGAGAAGGTGGAAAAATTATTTTTTTCTTGGCTTATACAAGACTGGGCAAATGCCTATATTAAATCTCATAGGAAGTCTGGGTTATTGGATATTCATGTAATGACCACAAAAGGGAAAAATGTAGTCAGGTAAACATTAAAATAATTTACAAAAAAAAAAAAATGTGACCTGCATGAGTGGCTCTCAGCCCCAGGACATATTAGAATCACCTGGAAAGCTTTTAAATACTATGAAATGGCTGGGCCCCCACCCCCCTGGGATTCTGACTAAATTGTCCTGCACTGGGGCCTACACACTGGCATTTTCAGATCACCGAGATGGTTTTAATGAGCAGGATGGCTGATAACACAGATCTGCATCTAACCAATTAAATACTTGGGTAGATTTTTAACCGGAGGAACTGGTTACTTGTGAGCAATAAACTTGGGAGCAATAAACACTCACAACGGGCTTGCACATGCCAGGCACTGTGTTAGGTTCTGAGAATACAAAACTATTTGAAAAGGAAAGACTTTGAAAAATAAGAACATGAATGGCAATAACAGCTAAAATATTTCCTAATAAGAAATGAAGATCAATGGCTCTGGTCATTCAGGTTATCACTGACTCATGTCATCACTAGAGTTAAAAGTCAAAAGGAGATGCCCAAAAAGCCTTCCCTCAGATTTATACACAATCAGGTTTTAATGAAAAATCCTGACAGTAAAAAATGTCCATCACTTAACTATGAATAAGCCAAGAAACCTCTCATAACACAAAAGAGATGGAAATCACAAAGCTGAAAAGCAAGAAAATGCAAAGAAATCAGGTCAGGCTAGTGATTTCTGGTAGAGAGAGGAGCCTACCTACCCCCAGGAGAAAAGTTGAAGTGATGAGATGACTTTGAAAAATTAAAATTAAGGAAAAGTCCCCAACTTCCTCAGCCAGAAATTTAATGTGGCTTTATTTTTCTTGATATAGAAATTCTAGGAAACATAACAATCCATATTCAAATGTAAAGGCAAAAAGATACTCCAGCGTTAAGTGAAATTACCTGCAGATTATTAATAAATGAATTAGACTTGATCCATAAAGGGACACTTTGACAAAAGCTGAGAGTGTGACCTTAGAAAAGCATAAACAATATCTTGGGCTTTATTTGAATACCCAAACAATAAATATCAGTGCTAGCATTATGACCTGCAGTAACATATATTGGTCTGATTGCAAAGCGAGAACTAATAATTGTGTTTCATGAGGAAAATCTAGAGAGTACGTAGCACATATTAGAAGATACTGATTAAAAATGCCTCAGGTTTAGGGATGGCTGGGTGGATCAGTCAGTGGAGCATCTGCCTTCGGCTCAGGTCATGATCCTGGGGTCCTGGGATCAAGCCCTGCATTGGGCTCCCTGCTCAGCAGGGAGTCTGCTTCTCCCTCTCCCTCTGCCCCTCCCCCTATTTGTGCGCGCTCTCTCTCTCTCTCTCTCTGTCAAATAAAGAAAATCTTTTTTAAAAAAATACCTCAAGTCTTCCTCAGATTTAAAATTAATCTCAATGCAAAGGCCACCAGTAAAAAAGCATTCTTTTTGAGAAAATGGTAACATTTATCTTTACTCTCCTCGGACTTCATTTCCTGAGAATCGCAATGCTTTTTCAATTATGAGTTATCTGAAGGAGTTCTTATCAACCAACATGTTTAGAGCAGTCCACTCCTTCTATGTATGTTTATTATCATCCCCACCACTAGTAATAGTAGAGATTTTGATGACAAGACCATTCATTGGGCCCTATTGTATACCAGGTCCTTTGTCATACTAAGCATTTTCTATAGTACCTCATTTAGTCCTCACGATTGACTGATTTATTCATATTTTAAGAATGAGAGGACCGTGGCTACTCGAGATTTAAAAATTTGCCCAAGATTACAGAATTAGAAAGTAACAGAACTAAACCCCAAGTTCTTCAGTTTTCTTTTCCAATTTGGAAGTCTAATATATTGCAATAACATACGCACTCTGTAGGAAAATCCTAAAATATAAAAAAGTTGACCAGAGTAAAAAGGCATAGCCATGAAAGATAAGTGTACAAGGATTTTCTGCATGTTTCCTTCCCATCTTTTTGTGGTACCTGTACACCAGTGCCTGTGATCTTAAATACGGAACTCGGCAACCCCGCTGTGCTTGCCTAGTAGGCAGAGAGGCAGGCGGGGGGGCGGGGTGGGGAAGCAGGCTCTCTGCCGAAGCAGAGCCCGATGCGGGACCCGATCTCAGGACTCCGGGATCACGACCTGACCCGAAGGCAGCGGCTTAACCCGCTGAGCCACCCAGGCGCCCCAAAAGCTGCCCTTTCATTAGAGGATCCCTCCTCATTCTCTGCGCCCCCCCTCCATACCTAATGCTCTAGGTAGAAGTACATACAAATGCGTAGAGTTACATGTCCTTTCCTATCTCCCCCATGATTATCATTCTCTCAACCTTGTCTTCCCCTTATCAAAAAAAAAAAAAAAAAAGCTGGCAAGGGGCACCTGGGTGGCTCAGATCATTAAATGTCTGCCTTCGGCTCAGTTCATGATCTCCAGGTCCGGGAATCGAGCTCCATGTCAGGCTATCAGTTTGGGGGGAGCTTCTCTCTCTCTCCCTCTGCCTCTCCCCCTGCTTGTACTCTCTGTCTCTCTCTCTCCCAAATGAATAAATACAATAAAAACAAACAAACAAAAAAACCTAGCAAAAGAAGCAAAACTCAGGTGACCAAGCATTTCTTCAAGACATTTTTCAAGACATTTCTTCAAGACACACCAAAACAAAATAACAAATTACCAGGAAACAATGTCTCAAGTCTGAGTGTAGAGATAGAAGTTGCCATCAACCAGGATCTCAGAGAATGGACAGCATGCTAGCCTTAGAACAGGAATCTAATGAAGGATGCTTTCATCTCCAGTCAACACACACAGGCACACAGACATAGCTTATAACTGCCTCCCAGTGCCTTTCTTCTTGGTCAGTATTTCTGAAACACAAATTTCAGGAGTATAGATTACTGTGACTTCTTTGAAGGGCACTTTGGAAATAGTTATAAGAATGTAAAAAATAACCTTTAATCAGCAGTTTCATTTTGAGAGATGTTTTCTTTAGACCTACGGAAATACATACCCAAAAATTATGCACAAGGCTGTTAGTAGTGTGGTGTTTGTAATTGAGAAAAGTTAGAAACCACTTATGTGTCCATCAGGGAGGGACTATTGCAGGTGCTGGGGGCATAGAAGTGGTGCTCGCCCTAGTCAAGTTTCATTCCAGTGGATGTCTGACTTAACTTGCAGGAGCTGCCTTAGCCTAAAGCGCATTCTGTGAGTTTGCCTTCGAAACCCCTCCATTGCTACCTCAGAGAGTATCATGGAGAGATCATAAGATTCGGTTTTTGGTAATACCAACCCAGCAGGAACAACTAAATGGAGGACCGACCAGCTAGGTTGTGTCATTATTTGTTTTCTTTAAATGTTCCAAGAGTGCCATAGAATTAATCCACCCTTAACATTTCTTCCTATTGCAACTCTTAAAGTAATGCCTTTCTCAGGCCGCCTGGGTGGCTCAGTGGGTTATGCCTCTGCCTTCGGCTCAGGTCATGATCCCGGCATCAGGTTCTCTGCTCAGCAGGGAGCCTGCTCCCCCCCCCCCCACTCTGCTTGCCTCTCTGCCTACTTGTGACCTCTCTCTCTGTCAAATAAATAAAATAAAATCTTTTTTAAAAATGCCTTTCTCTCCCCAAAGTGGCAAAGGATTCACATTCTCTGTTTGCCTTCCAGATTCTCATGTAGTGTGACAGTGGCAGCTGGGTATCCAAATCACATTTTATTTATTATTTTTAAAAAATTGGGGGGAAGCAGCAAAGCAAAATTCATTGAGGAACAAGAGAAAGCTCCTAAAGAGGGAGAGGACCTGAGAGGGTTGCCCCCAAATCACATTTTAAAACACCAGAGTCACTATGGGGTTCCTTCCAGAATTTTCATGGTTTTCAGAAATTGGGGAGGCATGTGGAAAAGAATAAAAGTCCTTTATAGCTACTCTCCCCAAGCAGAGAGATTCAGGGACAAGGGTTATAATGTGTGTTATACCATGAATGGCAAACACTTCAGAATGTGAGCAAAACATTATCTTTTGAAAAGTAATTGAGCAACATCTACCTTAAATCTTTGAATGGGGTTATAGCCAGCCCTTGTGTGCATTTTCTAGAAATTATCTACCCTTTTTCATTAATGCAACTAATCAGGGAAAGATAGGAAAGATCAAAATCAAAGTCTAAACTATGTATTTACTTTAAATAAACACCATTGTATTATTTTCATATAGTAATAATATGAAACTACCACAAGAATAATGCCAAAAATTTTAGTAAAAGATACAAAGTATCCAGCTTTAGATTAACACATTAACTATATGTAAATTGGACTCCCAGGATTTGAAAACAATTTGTCTAGAACAGTCCCTAAAATATTACACCCACTATAAATTTCTGTATCAAGTCATTTTGTTAGGCCTTGAAAAGAAACTTCAGCATAACCACATTCACTGTTATCACAAAGTCAGAATTAGTGAAAATTTAGAATCTTAAGGTTGAAAGAGATCTTAAAGTTGAACTGATCTAACAATCCAACACTCTAACATTCCTGCCAGTTAGAAAGCATACATTTGTTGAGCACACACCATGTGATAATTCCATGGTAGGTGGTTTTTAGCCTGTTCTGAAGAAATCTACAAAAGGAGGAACTCCCCACCTCACAAAGCAACCCATTCCTCTTTGGGAAGCTCTAACTATTAACCGTGAGCTGGCAGCAATGTATATCCCCTGAAACTCTTCTTACTACATTTGCCACTGACTTCCCTTTTGCAAAAATCAATGTCGTGTTTTAAATTTCATGGAGCACTTAGCACTAATGACCACACATATTTTTGAACTTCTGTTGCAGTTTCATTTCTTCCCCCCAAATTAGATCAGATCCCCTAGTTATAACCTATTATGTTGCACCCTATACTTTTCCTACAGAACACTTAAGGGAGTTTGTAAATAAATGCGTAACAGCATGGATCGTGGTGCCAGACTGCCTGGATTCAAGTCCTGCTCTAACACACATTAGCTGTGTGACCTTGGGCAGGTTTTTTTGTACTTCAGTTTCCTCACCTATAAAACAAGGATAATAATGATAACCTTCTTCGTGGACTGCTGAGTATTAAATAAGTTAATATTTACAAAGTGGTTAGAACAGTGGGACTGGCAAGTACTAAGCACTATGTGTTCATAAGTTAAACGGATGATTTGATTAAATTCTGTGGGTCTCTACTAGATTGTAAATTCCATGAGGATAAGAAATCACATCTACTCTACTTACCATTTTATGTTCACTGCCTAGTTCTGTGTCCTTTGCCTCCGAGTGTTTGTTGAACAAGTGAAGGAATAAGTGTACAAGTGAAGGAAGACTCAAACAATGAACTGGGACAGATTTTATTGTTTCATATGGAAAGATGCACCCATCCAAGGCTCATTCCATATCTGGCTCATAATGGTCACTCATAAACACCTATCTTAGACCATTTTCCTGGAACAGCCCCTCCTTGAAAGCCTGCCACTGGATGCCCTTGGTCTTTTCGTCTGACTTTCACATTTCTGATTACACAAGCTGAGCTTTGAGAAATGCTTCTGGTCCCTTCAGTCTTGGCAACCTGCATAGATACCACTTTCTAGCATTCTGAATGGGCTCCATGTCTGGCCTTCAGTTTTTGCTTCTGCCCTTGATTTTGGTATTTCCCCAAATTCCAAGGTCCGCAGTTGTGTGTGTTTAAGCTGATGGGGGAACCCAGGTCTTCTGACTCATGGGATAAGACGCCATCTAGACTCTAGCAATCTGCCGTTCTTGGATAGAAGGTTAGGAAATTTGGCAGTCTACTACTCAGAGTACTTTTTATTCTCCTCTTTATTTCTCTGAGCTAGGATCTTTCCATTTTGGCCAGATCTAAAGGTGTGGCTCATATTCAAGTTTTGCCCTTCATGCATTTGATAAAGTCAGCTTTGCATTTGAAACTTTCCTCTGTTTTGTTCTCACTGCTATTGTTGAGTTCTCTGTCATCTGTTAAAAGGCGTACCTTAAAGCATCTGGATCCTGCAAAACACTGGGGCTGTGCTAGAAATTCTTTCGCAAAAGGGAAGACTATGGGGGTATAAAATCAGCACTGCTATAAAATGGTGGCAAAGATCCACTTTGCCGGGGTGCCTGGGTGGCTCAGTGGGTTAAGCCGCTGCCTTCGGCTCAGGTCATGATCTCAGGGTCCTGGGATCGAGTCCTGCATCGGGCTCTCTGCTCAGCAGGGAGCCTGCTTCCCTCTCTCTCTCTCTTTGTCTGCCTATCTGCCTACTTGTGATCTCTCTCTCTGTCAAATAAATAAATAAATAAATCTTTAAAAAAAATAAAGATCCACTTTGCCTCTAGGTTAAGAGTTGATAATAGGATGTGGGAGCAAAGGAATAATAGCAGTAGATTTTGTCTCAAAATTTTGGAGTAGTTTCCTCATGTAAACATTTAGTCATTGGGCTGTGACTATGTGCCCACTGTAAAAATATCTAGGCACAGAAGCAAAATTTGAAAGCTTCCTATGTAACTAAGTCATGGGTATCGAAATAAGTTTATCTTTCTATGTTTATTTCCTTCAGACAGAATGATTAGTAGAAGTTAGTTGAGGTAGACCTCTTGGCCCTTGAAGGTCAAGAAAATTAATATAACCAAACCATAGGAAAACTAAGGTCGAAGATCACGAAAAGAGCTCTGGATAAGAGCTCTTCAAATAAATCATTTCTCACTATCTCAATTTACCCTCTGGATAGTTCAGAAGAAAACAAAGCTAGTGGTGCTTGCTAGGTACATGTAACTAGATTCTGTTTAGCCAGAAACAAAGTGCTTCTCTAAGCCTAAGACCTTAAAAGTGATAGTAGAGTCAACTCCAGATGATGTGGTTTTTTTTTAATTATTGAAATGTTCGCACCCTTACAAATACACCCACACATGCGCGCGCGCGGGTGCGCGCGCACGCACCCACACACACACACGTCACATTTCAAAGTTAGTATCTGAGATTTTTATGAATGTTGATTTTGTTGTTGTTGTTGTTGATGATCTATCTGGTGATACTATTTGCAGTTTACTTGGTGGTAGGGGAAAGTTAAAAAAAATTTTTTTTTATTAAAGAGACTCAATACCCCCATGGACTAAAAATAATGGAGTCTGTTTTTCTCTCATTTAACAGTCCCACAGGGTGAATAAGGGGGTGGCTGTGCTTTACATAGTCATTCAAGGATCCAAGTTCTCTCCATCTTTCTAATTCACTTCATTTGCCTTTCAGATCATCACACTTACCTGGTAGACTGCCTGTCTTTTTTTTTTTTTTTTTTTTTTTGCCTCTCCTCCTCAGTTTTGGGAGCCCTAGTTCTCCCTCATCAACTCAACCTCTAAAGCTTAGGGTACAAGGTTCAGTCCTCAGATCGTCTTGTTTCTCTACATTACTCACTTTCTGGGTGATCTTACACAGTCTTGCTATGTTAAATAACATCTATATTGATGATTTCCAAATAAATACTCATAGTTTATTTTGATCATATTTTTACTAGCCACTTAACACTTCAGTTGAAATCTAATGGGCACAACCTTGACATGTCCAAAACCGAGTTCTGGATATTTCCCTCCAAGTTCTTCTGTAGTCTTCCCAACCGAAATTAATGGCAATACCATTTTTCAAGTTCCTCAAGCCAAAATCTTGATGTTATCCTTGACTCTTCCTTTTTTTCAATCTCATACCCCGTATCCAGTCCCTCAGTAAATCCTCTGGGCTTGGCCTTCAACATGCATCCAGAATGCAGCAGCTTCTCCTCCTGTTGCCTTGTCTATACCTGTATTTGGTCTCATTTCATCTCCTATAGTGGCCTAATACCTACTCAACATTTCAAATTCCCCTTCCCTGTCTTATTTTTCTTTTCTTTTCTTTTCTTTTTAAGTTTTTATTTGTTTATTCAACAGAGAGAGAAAACAAGCAGGGGGAGTGGCAGGCGGAGGTAGAGGGAGAAGCAGGCTCCCCGCTGAGCTGGTCTTGATCTCAGAACCCTGGGATCATGACCTGAGCCAAAGGCGGATGCTTAACTGACTAAGCCACCCAGGCACCCCCTGTCTTATTTTTCTCCTTTGTGCTTGTTTCTAACACACTGTACATAATACTTATTTACCTTTTTTTATGTCCATCTGAGCCCAAGGCAGGGGAGCGGCAGGGATTCTGGTCTCTTGTTCACTGATACAGCCTCAGCATTTAGAATGCTGCCTACAAGGAGTAGACTTTCAGTAAATATTAGCTACAAGAATGAATGATGCTTGTTTCTCCTCCATGGTCTAAGGAGGCATCTGCATGTCATGTTTCAGGGTTGGAACCTGGAAATGACACACATCACTACCATTCTCTTAGGGAGGCCATCACTAATGGCCATTTCAAGCTCTGTTGGGGTTTGGAAATGGCACTTCTTGCTTGTAAGCTATGGGACCACCTAGAACTCTAGGGTGGAACAGAATTTGGGGAGCAGCTGATAGTCTCCACCTTACCTGTTATTTACACAACTCATTTGTGTCCAGAATGACAACTAAACCCACTTTGGAGTCCCAGAGGTAAATTACAGGCTGAAGGTAGGCCAGGCTGTTCAATAGCATGCAAACCCAAGAGTATTTTATAAACCATTGATCACTAGTTTGCTCCCTAAAGCATGGCTGAGGCAAATCCCATTTGAAAGTCTCTGCCAAGTCCCAGATATTCTTTCTAATTGCTTTAGACAGAAACTGCCCAGAACACACAGACTATAGTTTTAGACTTTTATTATTTTATTGCTCAGAGCAACCTGCAAACGTTTTGCAGAAATAATATTGAGAATGAAGAGAAAAAAGAAGTGTAGGTGAAAACTCCTTAAATAGTATAATGAAAGAAACTTGTTACTGAGTTTCCTATTATTATCTCCTCGATTTCTAGAACTTCTGAAATAAAACAGTGAATCAAGTTTCCTCTTCTAATAGATTATAGCAATCTACGAAATGACCTCTGGAGAGCTGAATGATATAGAAGCTTGGGGTGTGGAAAATCTACAGTCCAGAGTCCAAGCATAGATCTTTGCAGGAAACATAATCTTAGGTGTTGAAATTAATCAGTAGCCTAGCAATGACGTTACTGTGCTTTATCTGAAATTTAAAAAGTCTTAAGTCCTTTCAGTCTTTTTTTTTTTTTTAAGATTTTATTTATTTATTTGACAGAGAGAGAGATCTCAAGTAGGCAGAGAAGCCAGCAGGGGTGGGGAAGGTCCTCTCAGTCTTATAAAATTACTTAACTGAAGCTGATTTCCACAGTTAGCAGGTAGAATTTATGTTGTTATGCGTCAGAATATACACATAATATAAAGACACACACACAAATTTGTTAATGAGGCCTACTCTTTCAGCAAATGAAACGTGTTACATATCTGAAAATAACCACAGTTCACATCAAAAAGGTTTATTATTGCCTTGCTGCAAGAATTCATGATATTTTAAGCAGTGAGTTTGTTCCTCTGCCAAAGAATCCAAAGAAACCATTTCAAATGAATACCCTTTCCTCTGATTTTCGCTGTGTCCCATGAAGGGTGTTCAGATAAAGGCAGCTGGTGGGAACAAAGCAGGAAGACAGGGCCTCTCAATTGTACATGTAAAACTAATAGCTCAATTTCTATAACTAAAAAATCAGCTTCTAGATGTTTCATTTAAGTCCCTCCCTTTTAAATAACTAACAGAATTTTGGATTTCATTTGATTTATAATTTACTAAATAGGTAAAACATTAACATGTAGGATATACAAAGTAGATTTATAGTTACTATTCTAGATGTTTCTTGATTATGGCTATCTCAGAAACTCAGTTTGTTTATTTATTTTAAGATTTTATTTATTTATTTGACACAGAGAGAGAGAGAGAGCACACAAGCAGGGGGAGCTGCAGGCAGAGGGAGAAGCAGGCTCCCCACAGAGCAGGGAGCTGGATGCAGGACTCAATCCCAGGACCCTGGGATCATGACCTGAGCCGAAGGCAGAGGCTTTAACCCACTGAGCCACCCAGGTGCCCCAAAATATTGGTATGTTACCTAAATGGATCCTTAAGTTTCTCGAAAACTAACTGCAAAGAAAAATTAATTTTCTTTCTTTCTTTCTTTCTTTCTTTCTTTCTTTCTTTCTTTGACAGAGAGAGAGAGAGAGATCACAAGTAGGCAGAGAGGCAGGCGGGGGGGCGGGGGGGGCAGGCTCCCTGCTGAGCACAGAGCCTGATGTGGGGCTCCATCCTGGGACCCTGGGATCATGACCTGAGCTGAAGGCAGAGGCTTAACCCACTGAGCCACCCAGGCACCCCCAAAAAATTAATTTTCAAACAATTAAATTATGGTTCAAACTTTGGGAATCTTTGGGCTCTGAATGGTAGTCTAAATTTTACCCTCTCACCTTTGAGCCATGTTCACAGCTAAGAAGTGCTCATTTCCCTTGTACTCTAGTATGGAATCTCTGGAGTTTTAAAATGGGACTCAAGAGAGGGCGCTTGGGTGGCTCAGTTAAGTAGCTGGCTCTTAATTTTAGCTCAGGTCATGATCTCTGGGTCCTGGGATGGAATCCCATGTCAGGCTCTGTGCTCAGCAGGGAGTCTGCTTGAGGATTCTCTCCCTTCCCCTCCCTCTCCCTCTGCCCCTCCCCTGCCCCCCATGCATGCACTTGCTCTCTTGCTCCCTCTCTCTCTCTCTCTCATAAATAAATCTTTTAAAAAATAAAATGGGACTCAATGGACAATCAAGACTCAGTAATGATGAAGCATTTATATAATACTGAGACTGTATTGTGCATATCACATTTTATGGGTAGACTGCCTAGTCAAGCTGGCTATATCTACTTTTCATGGTCCAAGATGAGCTTGGGAATAAGACTGGCCTGCTGTACTTTCTAGAAGGCCAACTGCACAATCCTGTAGCATACAGAACTTGAGAAATATTTGTTCAAGCCTCATTCTGCTCATTCAAGCCTCATTCTGCTCATTCTGTTCCATGGATCCGGCCCCCATCTGCCAAAGGGTTTAGAATCATTTTTCTTTGTGACCACATTTCTAGTTGTCAAGTGGTTTATTATTACTTTCCCATTTCTCTTAAGATTATGTGGATGTAACAGAGGAAAGTGAAGTGATTTTTCTATGAAGAAAGGCACTTAATAAGTTAAGCATTAGTTCAGATTTACTGCCTTAGGACTGGAGCCTGTCAGTCATCTACTGGGCAGTGTATGGAGTTCATATATACTGTGCAATCCTAGCACTTTTTTGTTCTCATTCTCAATTTTCTGAAACAATTAGCCCATTGCCTCTCCAACCCATTCAGATTCATTCTGGAGCAGTCATGGTTGTCATTTCTAATATTTACTTAAAACCCAAGAATTTATTATTCTTCTGACCTAATATATCTGTAAACAAGAGATCATATATTTTATAAGGTAGTCTATAAATAATGCTTTTAGACAACAACTTCCTTTTTTAATATTTTTGGTTGGACTCATAAAAACGTAACTTGAAATGATGGCCGTTTCCCTGATTCATTGGGGTTGTAGGTTTTGACACCTACTTATACATAGGCTTCCCACACACCAAATTTAAAAGTAAAAGAAATCACTTCCCAGGTGAAATGCAGAACATGTTGAATTACACATACTTACAGAAAGCATCTTATAAAGTACATGCTCCTTGGGATTATTGTTAGGATCTTAATCAAAAACAAAATCCCAGCTCAGGTTTTGCAAATGTGGGCAGCACCACAGGCATTCTTTGGAGTGTTAGATTTGTAGCTTGGTATTTCTTGGTTACTCTTTCCTAAGAAACACACAGGAAAAAAAATTTTTTCAGGCTTAAGAGAAGGGTCAGTTAAGGAGTTACTTAAACTTCCTTTTAATTTCTTGAGCTGACAGGTGGGAGGGAGCAGCTTGCAAAGAAAGGTTCTGTTAGGGCCAGATGTTGGTTGAACAACTGCTTTCAGATTCACCTTTCGGCAGAGATCTTCTCTGTTTCCTGGCTCCTCCTTTCTGGAAGTCTAGCATTGTGCTCCTGGCATATGAGGTTTGGGGGAGATCAAGTCAACATGAAGTATTTTCCTGCATGATTGCATACCCTTCTCACAATCTTCATAAAGCACTATCACCATCATTGATAGTCCATGTAATAGGTTATAAAATGTGACCTTGTTTCTCTGGTATTGTACCCAAGGTCACGCTCCAGTCCCTTTAAACACACAGACACATACACACACACTACTGAGAAGCACTACCATTCAGGTTAGCAGCTGGGGTGTCCCCCAATCCCTCTGCCCACTACAGGTCACTGACAACCACACTCCATCCTTAGGAGAAAATCACAGATGCTCAATAGGGCCTACGAAACCATGAATGGCATGTTCTGTAACTACCACCAGCTTCAAATCATGCCCAACTCTGTCTCAGGCACCACATGACAACCACCCTGGCTTGTTTTCGTTCCTCAGAAGGGCCAGACTTTCCCCACAAGACCTTTGCTGTTCTTTCAGCCCAGGATTCTTCCCATCTTCCCAGCACTCATCTCCCATCCCTCACACATGCAGGCACAAGTCCTCTCTCTCTTGTTCTCTCTCTCTGTCTCTGCTAACTTTAACTCTGGCCTTCAACTCTCAGCTTAACGTACTCAAAATATGGTGGCCTTCCCCAACCCCCAAATTTAATTTAGCCTCTTTTAAAACAATGCCTCAGAGCATCCCATACTTCTCTTCTAAAACACGTATCACTATTTGAAAATATGTATTTATTTATGTTTATGATTTGGTTTTAAAGTTGTTTTTTTTTTTCCTCACTAAGCTAATAGTAAACTCTATCAAGGTAATCTAGGTCTCCCACCTCTGGAATCCTGACAACTAGCATGTAGCAAACAATAAATAAATATTTGTTGAAAGAATGCACTTCGCTTCCACATTACATGCCAGGAGGAAAGGTCTCAGAACATTGGCCAACCAGGTTCCCAATTCCAGGTCCCTGCCCTATGATGAAGCTATTGAAAAGGGCCCGGATGTGCCTTTTAAATTGTCATAGAGCCAGCTCATGTCCAGACATTGTATCTAGTCTGGTCATTCAACCATCCTTCAAGAGAACCACTGGCTCATTCCCTGACTGGTGCTAGCAGGAGGACGCTGAGTCCAGGTGGCCACAAAGTCCCTGTGCATGATAGAGGCTACTTGCATGCTTCCCTCTGGTCTCCACACAGATTGTTCACTTTTCCCACTTCCTCCTGGACATCTTCCTCTGCTCGCACAGTTAGAAGACATCCAAGCCCTTCCAGCAGCTGTTTGTATGTCTTTGCATGAGCCTAAACTCCAAAGAGACCTCTTCCTAGAAGTGCCAAGTCAGATCCCTTATCCAGGAGAGCTTAAGGTGCATGCCACTACTTGGTTGTGGGACAGCTGTTGCCTCAAGACCTCCATCTGCAGCTATGGGGAAAGCCATGGCTGAAGCGTGTTCAAGCCAGCAGTGTCACTGGCCCTGATGTTGGACGCGTGTGGCCCTATCTTGTGCTCTTCCGTCCATATCATGATATGAAGAGACTGCTACTCACTTACAACGGACGCAGTCTCGTGAAAGGGAATTTGTGGCCCTCTCTAGGCAGTCATCTGCGGAGATGAGCAAAATCGTCCCACCACTGGTAATAACAACTCCCAGTGCTTGGCCGCCATGGGTCATATGTGCACTCTCTGCAGCTGGTTTCCGACCCCCAGCTGTAGCCCACTGGAGACACTCCTCAGCAGCCAGTAAGGCCATGAGCATGACTAGTAGCTGGTACGAATAAATTGTTGTTAGAAATTCTCCCTCTAGGCCAGCTGACTGTACATTTCTTGGGCCATTTGTTTTAAGTGTAGCTCCCTTGCAGTTCCTAATAGGTCTTGGCTATACATAATTCATGGCTTCTATTTTAAAAGTGCTATCAGAAATCAATAAGCATATAAACACAGCACTGTTATAAATGTCCTCATAGCAACTGTCATCCCATGCCATGCTATTCTTCTCACAGAGGTAACTAGAACGCTTGATGCCCTTTTTATATCTGGTTGTTTCGCTCAGGTCGAGCCCCCGTTGAATGAAGTATTAGCTAGTATTAAGGAAGAGTACTCTACCCTGAGACTTTTAACTCAGGATGAATCATTGAAAGCATAGTTCGAACCCAGCAGCACTGCAGCACAGTTGAGGTTTCAATATATTAAAGAATGTCTACTGTATAGGCAATGTGGGGGGATAGCGAATCTAATTAAAGTACTACCATGCAAATCACTTTTTGGCATTTATTGAAGTCCTTGACTATATTACATGTATTTTGCTGTTTAACACCAAAAGGTGATAATTGCTTTCTTAATGGATGACCAATACCTTTGTTAAGACGTTCAATAAACATTTATTGAATGCCTACTCTGTGCCAGCCACCATGCCATGTGTTGGTGTTACCCAATGAGTAAATCATATTCCTGCCTTCAAGGTGTTTCTCTAGTCTGCTCCGTTTCCATAGTTCCTTTCTTCCCTAAACTCTGGAAGATGGGCAATAGGTCTCATTCATCTCTATATTCAAAGTGTGCTGCTGCATGCCTGACACACAGTAGGTAGACAATAATATTTGTTATTCAAGTTATTTAATGAATAAACTAATAAATAAGTGAATGACTAAATTAAGAAACAGAAGCTACTGAACAAATATTTGAAGATCTAGGCTTGTCAGAAACCACCAGACCAAGAAGCCATATCCATTTTTTTCTTTCTTGAGTTCAGAAAACAGAAGAGACACACTCTGTGCCACCATTCCTACCATTTGGCCCCCAACCAGCCTCCAATACCTATTTTCCCATGAATACATTACTTCCCCTTGTTCTATAGGAACAGATTGTCTAGAGTAACAGAAGGACCAGGGTGCTAGGTTTAATAAGCAATTAGGCAGGGCTTCCTCCCCCTTCCATTTCCCTAAGTTAGTCACAGGGTCAGTTACTGTCAGATTTTGATTTGAGCTTCTTCTAATATATGCATTTCCTTCTGTGAATTGATTAGACCCAGCCTCTGCTTTAGGGGCTCCAGAAGTCAGGTGCTTCATAGGAAGTAGACTGTAACACAAGGGTCAGTCGACTCCTTGCATTCTAAAATCCACTAAATAAACGAACTTCAGGTTTGAATGGGGCACCGTATTAGCCTATTTCTCTACTGACAATCACTAAGTCACCTTATCCCACTGAGTCTAGAAAGAGCCCATGTAAGTGACCACTCAGCAGGTTGCCTGAAGATACTAAGGCACCAGCATTGAGCACCTGGACAATTCCATAAAGAGACCCAAGAAGAAACTGGGCTTTCTTAATTTAAATTGTGGGGAAAGTTCTAGTAATGACAAAGAATGGTCAACATAATGTCTCTTCTCTGATCATTAGCCTGGAAGTTTTTGTTTCTGGGTGTGAAGCAATCACAATTCATTAATCATTGTACTTTCAAGAGTGTAATATCTGTGGGGATCAGGAAAATCCCCAAAGGATTCTTTGGCAAAAAATTATTCATTCATTTAACCGAAAACTTACCTGCATGGTGACAACAAATTAGACGAGGGTAGACCAGTTCCTGTTCTAGAGGGTCTCACAATCAAGGGAGGGAATAATTCCAAATGTCTCAAGTACTGTGAAGGAACTGACACAAACCTCTCTCGGGGCAGAAGGATAAGAGCAAATATCCTCTGTTTCATGCAGAGGAGGGTGTATAGCTCAGTTCTTAAAAGGGCAAGCTCAGAAGACAGGTTGCCCCAACCCGCAGCCCACCATCAGGCTTCGCAGGGCATAAGGATTGAATGAGCCAAAATGAGTCAAACACTTTGTAAACATTGGCCACTCGCCAGCTCCTCTCCTGGACCAAAATGCCTGGCTTGTTCTATACATTGCTATTTGAAACACTGTCTGCCCCATGTGTAACTCCACTTTATTCTCATTATTAAATAGCCATCCCCTCCCCCAAAACTTTATTAAAAATCGAAATACCTATTGTTGTTGTGATTAGTTGCTAAAGGTTGTTTCTAAGACCAACGAGGATATTGCCAGAAAAAAAAAAAAAAGTCAGGCCTGAAAGAACATAGGTCCCAAGGGCAGAGCCAATTGAGGTGGCCCCACGTGCAGCACCAAGGAATACTCAAGTCTTCCAGTGTCTAGGTAACCAGTGTTTTCTTCAGTACACACAGATATACCCTTGAGCCCCAGGAGACAAGGAACTAACAAATTTTAAGGCAGGACCATAAGCAGTTCCAAAAGACTTATGTAATCCCAAAGTTATCCTTGGGCTACATTTTGGGGGTGGGAAGAACGTTGCCCTACTTCTTCATTTTCCACTGGGATAAGGGTAAATTTATAAATTCCAGCCTTAGAAGGAGAGAAAGGACTGGGGGCACTTCTGGATTCTCTTCTGGATTCCCAAGCAAGGAGGAATTATGTCTCTGATTGGTGATGAAGTCTCAGAATTTACCTTCAGTCCCTTTTCCTCTATTTTAGACACCTGGTCTCAGGATGTTATGGGTTGAATTGTGTCCCCATAAAGAAGATACCCCTACCCCCCCCCACCTCAGGATGGGGCTTTATTTGGTAATAAGGTCTAGATTACCAAAATAATCTAGTTAAAATGAGGGCCTTGGTGTGGTTTCTAACCCAGCATGACAGATGTCTTTATAAAAGGGGAAATTTAGACACAGAGACAGACACACTAGAGGGAAGTCCACAGGAAGAGAAAGGGAGAATGCAATGTGAGGTCGAAGGCAGAGGTGGGAATTACTTTGCCACAAGCCAGGGAACATCCGGAGTTGCAAGAAACTGGAAGAAGCAAGGAAGGATTGTTTGTCTAGAGGTTTCAGAGGGACTGTGGTCCTGTCAATACCTTGATTTTAGACTTCTATCCTCCAGAACTGTAAGATGTAAATTTCTGTTGCTCTGTTGCTCATTTGTGATACTTTGTTATGGTAGCCCCAGCAAGAATCCACCACTGACGAACACTTTCCCTGTTCACTCTGCCCCTACAAAGAAGGAATGCATGTCCGTCCTGGCCTCCGACTGAGACTCTTGAATCAAAATGGGTGAAGAGGGGTGGGTAAGGCAGAGATGTGGTGGATCATATTAGCAAACCCATCAACATGCTTCCTTCTCTAAACAGCGTTTACTGGTAGCAAAGCCACCAGTTAGATAAGTATCTTATTTCTCAGTTGTTGAATTTGAAGGCCAGAAGCCTGATTTTCTAACCTAAATTCCACATCTAGGCAGAGACATAGTTTGTGCGTATTAACTCCCTTAATATTCACAGCAGCCCTATAAGGGTCCGTCCTATTGTTATGCCCATTTTATAGATGATAACGTTTAGGCAACAAGCAGTCAAGTAGTTTACCAAGGACAAGTGAGGATTGGATGGTAGGCAGCCGGGGCCAGAGTCTGTCCCCTCTGCCCCAGCAAAGACTCTATTCTGAGCAAGCCATTAAGTAATCCTATTAAAAAGGGATCTCGTGGTCTAATATATGAAGAGAACTCTGGATGAAAAAAGCAAGCATTTCTTTAGTCTCTCTCGATCATCTCAGAGCTTTCACAATGTCAGTGTGCTTTATGACTCTTCGTCGGGATATGGAGTTCACCGTGTGGCCACAGAGCACTCTTCAAGAAGCATCTCTCAGGATTAGTGTTCTGAGGAACCCCAGTTTGGGAAATATGGAGAGAGTACTTAGGGAAGATACTCTTTGGTTTGGATACAGATACAGGATTTTTTGTAATTTATATATATCAGTGAAAATACTAAGCAATTCCTTCACTTAAATTCTACAAAGAGTACTATGACTTTTTAGGTAAGGTTGGGCCATTCAGGGGCTGAGACTGACACATACCCAAGCCATTGCGGTAAGGGACAGTGACTGCTGTAACAGATACAAAGCAAGGTCAGCAGAACACAAGGCTACATTTCTGAGGGAGAGAGGGATAATTTCACGGACGAGTTGGAGTTGGCGCAGGACTTGAAGGATAGGCAATTATTTTGGATTAACTATTTAAGCCTAAATCAGTTCTGTCCCAGGATAGGGTCAGAAACCCTGGCGACTCTGGAGGTCGGTTATGATCCTAGCATTTGTACAGGGGTAGCATTCCCTCAGCTGAGCAAGGGTCACAGATTGGCAGCCCCTAAGAAGGACTCTTGTTTGGCAAACATAGTGAGTTTTGTATGTATATGTATATGTGTATGTACAGCCTTCCTCCCTCTTCTCCATAGTTTCACTTTTCACAGTTTTAGTTACCCACAGTCAACAGGGGTCTGAAAGGAGATTATCTTCCTTCTGACATCACCAGAAGGTCGACAGTGGCCTGACGCTATGTCACGACAAACAATGTCTTTTGCCTCCCTTCCTCTCATCATGCAGGCCTTTGATCATCTCCCGCGTCATCAGGAGAAGGGCAAGTAAAGATACTTGGAGAAAGAGAGAGACCACATTCACGTAACTTTGATTACAGTATGTTGTTGTAATTGTTCTATTTTATTATTGTTGTTCTCTTACTGTGGCTAGTCTATAGATTAAACTTTATCTAGGGATGCATGTATAGGAGAAAACACAGTAGATACGGCTCGGTGCTGCAATCTGGGTTTGCAGGCAGCCACTTGGGGTCTTGGAAGGTATGCCCCAGAGATAAGGGGGATTACCGGAAAAGTGTAGGTTCGATTGAATACATGTACTCTTGAGTCCCAACATCAATCCCATTTTACTTATCTGCCTGGTCCCTGAAGTCATCAGAGTGCCCCTCCTCCAGGCTGGTGTGACCATGTGTCACAGCTAAAAGAGGCAGGGACTCTACTCCCCTACCAGCATGTCAGTATGACAGAATCCTGGAAAACTTGAGAGCTGAGTCTCTATTGGGCAGTACCTATGAAATATCCCTCTGGAAACAGTTGGTTGATTCTTCCCAAGTTGGTTATGACAGCCTCCCTCCAGAATGAATTCATATCCCCGGGAAGTGGCCCCTACCTGTGGTTGGCCCTTCTTATAGCCTTTGAGTTCAGTAATTTTTATAATGGATTATATTACATTAAACTCGGCAGATCTGTCATTCTTTTAAATATGCTGGGAACAGGAGAAGCATAGGATGCCAAATAATTGAAAATGTAATCTTTAAAAATCATTAGTTAATGATCTGCGGGCCAGTGAGGTCATTTCCCTTAGGGGCTCTTTAGGTTTGTTTTGAAATCTTTGGTAGTTTGGGTTGTTCTTCTAAACTAATACAGTAACTTCCTTAATGTCCAGAAAGTAAACAGTATGTGTTTACAACATAGTGTTACAGCTATAAGGACTGGAGCACACTAAAATGTGTCCTTACATACAATACTCTTGTAGAGCTGTGACCGCAAGAACTATTCTTTGTCTCTTCATGGTTATGGCCACACAGGGTCTGGACAAAGATACCAACAGAAAGCTTTTGTGAGCCACTCCTCACCTTTTTTCTTAAGAAGGGCAGAGATTCAAAATCCCTCTTTTTCCTTTCCCCTCTGGGATTCATTTGAAGCTGTGCAACACACAGCTTGAAGCTATGCAACACACGGAACTGGTTTTTCCTTCCTCTTGGAATAGACATCTTCCTAATGAGGACACCGATTCTGAGAGATCACAGAAATGTCCTGATTGCTTCCTACCTTCCCCTCTGGGCGTCCCTCCCTCTGAAGGGGCACCCAGCTCCGGGTGGTTAAGTCCTGGGCAAAGCGAATGTGCCCAGCCATAGCTCCCAGGCTAGTGAGACCCTCCTCTCCCTTTGTGGATATCCTATGTGAGCCTTCCTCTCCCAGGGTGGGCAAATGTACATCCGAACTTCACTGAAAGAGAATGTTAAATGTTTAAACTTTTATAAGTGAACGGACAGCTATGAGCTTAGAAGGGTGGGGCAGGAAACTTTGCTTTTCATTATAAACTCTGCACTATTTGATTTGTTAACTAAGTATTATTACTCTAATTTCTAAAAAATGTTTAAGTCCACTCTTGAATACTGGAGTTGCTGTATATATACCTTTGTTCCCCTTTGGGGGCAAAGCTTCCTAAAAGAGCTTTCCACACTTCCCATCCCCCTTTCCTCTCCTTTCATTTCATGTATTTTACAAAGTTACGATGTATAACTGATTTTTATCCAGTATATACATACAGCTTTTAAATAGCCAGCTAGTACTAAAAGTCTTTTTTTTAAAAAAAAGATTTTATATATTCATTTATTTGAGAGAGAGCAAGAGAGAGAGAACATGAATGGGGTGAGGGGCAGAGGGAGAAGCGACATGGGCTCAATCCCAGGACCCTGAGGTCATTCTGAATTAAAATACTTAACCAACTGAGCCACTCAACTGAGCCAACCGCTTGGGGCATCACAACCTCTTCACTCTTCTCTTCTGTTGGATCCCCTTGCATTGATCAGGTACGGGGTCGCCAGTACTAAAAGGCTTTAATGAATACTAACACTCCCCTGTCCAGTCCACAATCCTGCCCCCCACCCCACTTGAAGTGGAAACCACTTTCAACTTTTATGTTGTTTCTACTAGTAATTATTTACATATTTTAAAATTATAAGATTATACTGCTGTTTTTTGATCTATTTTAAACATTTTCCATATACTTCCTGTTACAGAAGTTAAGGTATGTTGTGAGAGATGTACACACACACACACACACACACATACACACACACTCACACCTCTTTCCTTCTTCATCCTCTCAGTATAGCTTTATTATACTTTTTGACTATCAGCAGTCATTTACATTGCTATAACCAGAAAATATACACTGTTCAACCCAAGTTGCACATAATCAATATTTCCTTTCCATGCAACATTTTCTTTTTTCCTGGAGTCAGAATTGCCATTTCTTAGCTTCCCATATGTCTACCGTTTATTTTGTTCTAAATTCTTTCCAAGAGATCTGCTGAACCTCTTTGAATAATTCTTCCCAAACATTTGAACACATTCATTCCATTTTTCACCTAGAAACCTCCCTCCTAAAGCCCTCTGTCTTCTGTTCTAGTTGGGAGAGCTTAGTCGCCCTCTGGAACAGCTTGGGGCATGACAACCTCTTCACTCTTCTCTTCTGTTGGATCCCCTTGCATTGATCGTGATCATCCCACCATGATAACAGATCCCAAAATGTATTAAAAGACTCACTATTGACATTTATTTATTACTTACTGCAGTAGACTAAATTCTATCCCCCACTGGATTCATGTTGAAGCTCTAACCCCCAAGGTGACTATATTTGGAGATAGGGCTTTTAGGAGGTAATTAAGGTTAAGTGAGGTGGTAGGGGTGGGTTTCTAAGTGGATAAGCCTGGTGGCCTTTTAAGAAGAGGAAGAGGGACGCCTGGGTGGCTCAGTTGGTTGGGCAGCTGCCTTCGGCTCGGGTCATGATCCCAGCGTCCTGGGATCGAGTCCCACATCGGGCTCCTTGCCCCGCAGGGAGCCTGCTTCTCCCTCTGCCACTCTGTCTGCCTATGCTCGCTCGCGCGCGCGCTCTCTCTCTCTCTCTCTGACAAATAAATAAATAAAATCTTTAAAAAAAAAAAAAAAAAAAAGAAGAGGAAGAGAAAGAAATCCTTCTCTCCACCATGTGAGGATACAACTAGCTGCCTGCAAGCCAGGAAGAGGGCTCTCACCAGATTTCCCAGCTTCCAAAAATGAGAGAAATAAATACAAGTTTAAGACACCCAGTCTATGGCATTTGGGTATAGTGGTCTGAGGGGACTAAGGCAGTAGCTTCTCACTGGATAAATCTGAAAATATCAGTCTTTGTCAGTCTTTTCTTAGGGTTAATTTAGGTTCTCCAGAGAAGAATCCTCCAATCTGCTTTCTAGTCTGTTGACAGAATTCTGGGAATGTAGCATGAACATTTTCACTCTATCTGTGTGCCTACAACTCCACGCTGTGTCCTGTTCTTTCACTGGACTAGATGTCCTGAAATCAAAAGTCTCTCCCTAATCCAATTTCTCCAGAGAATAAAACTCCCTGGGCAGGCTGGGAGCACGTGGGAATGTAGTCAGCTGGCTGGATCATGTAAGAAAAGGGATCAGTGAGCTCCATCATTGTATAAAAACTTTCAACCAGCATCTCTGTTTTCATCCAGGCACTCAGCTCCACCTTCTGAAGTACCTGCCGGATCCAAGCGCAGAACATCTAAAGAGCTCTGCAGAGCAAACTGATTTGTTTCTCCTCAAAATTCCTCAACCCTGCCACTGCCCCCAGCTACCTAAGTGTATATCCCGCGTGCCCTGCTGAGTCAAGTCAGCTTCTGCTTCGTATGCTTTCCATCTTCCAAAAATGTGTCGACAGTGCCTTACCTGCTGTTGTCTCCTTTCCCGTTAGTTTTGACCTCGTGGTTTATTTTCTCTTGTTGTTCCTCTTTTCTTACTTGGTGGAAATGTATTAAGATACAGTCCGTCTCATATCCTCAAGCCCTTCTGGCAAACTCCGCCTTAGCTTCCATCTCCCCGGAAACTGTCCTTACCAAGGTCGGCAAATATCTGTGATTGCCAGTGTGGTAGAGGCTCTTAAATGTCTCTTACCAAGCTACCCAGTAGGAGAGGACTCTGTTGGTCCCTGTCTCCTTCATGCAGCACTCTTCTCCAGACATCTTCTGGTTTTCTCCCACATAGCTGCTTCTAATCACCCACCTCTTTATTGGTTTCTCCATCTTCCATCTCTACTTGAGGACATAATGTTGGAGTCTACCAGGTGTTAATATTGGAACCTCTCTTTCCTAGTCATGACTTTCCCTTGGGTAATTTCTTCAAATTCTCATTGGTTTAACTATTTTCCACCCCCTACATGAATATTTCTAGACTTCATCTCTCCTCTGGTCTACAGACTCATCTCTCTAACTGTCTATTTTATATCTCTCACACACCCACAAATCCTACCCTCATCTCTGAACTCCTTCCCACCTGCAGGCCAAGATCCCTAGTCAACAACCATTGTCTCTTGTCTCTTAAAAAAAAAAGAGAGAGAGAGAGAGATAGCAACCAAGTCAAATAAGGTCCTGGCATCAAATTCATGACAATTACTAAGGGTCTCCTTTGTGGAAGCCACCAACACCACTGGGACATATCCTTTGATGATTGTGGGAGGGGCCCTCTTACTCTTGCCTTCATAGGCTCCAAGTCATTATCCTCCAAAAAGAAAAAAATTTCCCATTAACTCAAATTTCTTCTATTTTATAAAGAAGAAGAAAAAATGCTGAGATGATCGTTTAAAACAATTTACTGTGGGAGAAACCACCAAAACAATGCAGAAATCAGAAGAAACACCAATAAAATTTTCCATTTGGGGAAGGGAGAAAAACACAACTAGGAAAGCATTCCTTTGCTTTTTTTCTCTCTGCCACCCAAGTTCTATTTGTACTTGACAAGGCCAAACTAAACTTTCTGCCTTGTTAGGAACTGCAAGGATTTTTCCATTCTTTTTTTTTTTTTTTCCTCCCTAGACCACAGCAGTCCTCTTCTAGTATAGTTGGTTGACTTCCACTTCTCACCATAATTCCATTGGATTTCTCTCCCCATTTTCTCTAGAGAATGTCATTTGAGTACATATTTCAGTGCAAAAAAAAAAAAAAAAGAAGGAAACTTTAGTTAATTTTTTTTTAAATCGCTGCTTACTACTCAGTAACCCAGGATGCTGCCAGTTAAAAAAGAATTTTCTTTTAGATGTATTTTCATTTTATAGGAACTGTGCATTCATCCCTCTGTTGTTGGTGCTGTGAAGGACTTCAAGAATAACGAATTGCCTTAGTAAATGGTGGCCTCAATTTGCTTTGGTTTATTGACTCTTTAATTCATTTCCTTAATATTTCTGCTCATGCAAAGGAAAAATAGGGCAGTGGTTAAGAGTGTAGTGGTTCTGAAGCCAGCTGCTTAGGTTTAAATCCTAGCCTGGCTGCTGGGCACGTCATGGGCATGGGCATGGGCACGTCATTTAACCTTTATCCCTCAGGTTCCTCATGCTATTGATATACAAGATTGTGACATGCCCAGTACCTTCTAAAGGCAGCGTAAGTGCTAGTTACTAAAGGCTTGGTATACATTTGATGCTAGGGACCAAATGATAGGCAAGACCAACATCTTGCTCTATGGAAGTTTCTAGCTATAGCACTTAAGCAAATGACTTCACATAAGCCACAGCTTAATGATTTGTAATCAAGTGTCTCCCTCACAGGATTGTTGTGGGAATCACAGGAAATACGCTAAGGAAATGCTTGATAGGGTATGGCCCGAATATTAAATAGTCAGTGTGCGCTAATACTGGCCTGCAAGAAAAGCAGATAATTATAACAGCTGAAGGGCTGTAATAACTCCTGGCAGGGAAGTTGAGGGTGCTATAGCGGGACCCACTAGGATATCTAGATTGAGTCCTGGTAAGTAAGAATGAGTTAGCCAGAAAAAGAAGTGGAAGACCCTGTTTCCAGAGAGGCGAAGCCACTGGGTTAAGCAAACTGGAAGGTTCAGAGAGCGAAGAATGAGAGGGGGTAGTGGCAAGCTTTAAAACTGGAGTGGTAAGCAGATATCAAGCTCTAGTGGGCCTTTTCAGCCATTGTCAGAGATGGGTGACGTGTAATGGGCTCAGGCAGGGGAGTGATAAAACCAGAACTGCCTTTTAGAAAGAGCCTGATGGCTGTAAGAAAGGGGCATGGAATGCATGGGCCACCTCCGGAGGCAGGAGATGCTTTGGAAGCTGCTGCCTGTTGTAGGTTCTAAGCGAGGAATGGAAAGTGGTGGCCTGGGACAGGACAGGGACAATGGGATGGAGAGACTTGGTACACTTCCTTCCTTAATCCTGCCACTTTGGTGAGCACTTCTTGGCCTCAGATTGAAGTCCTCTGGTTTTTTTTTTTTTTTTTACCTCGTATATAGAGTCTCCTGTGACCATTTATTTGGCTTACCTCCTCTCACCTACCACAATGAGGGGTATTTTTTGTTCTCCTGCAACTTCCCAAAACATCCCACCAGGGCAGCAGGCTCCTGAGAGTTCACCAGCGAGTTTGCCCGTTTGAGTGCTGATTGTCTCCCACAAAGAGAGCAATTCTTTTTTTTTTTTCTTCCTTTTTAAAGATTATATTTATTTATTTGACAGAGAGAGATCGCAAGTAGGCAGAGAGCGGGGGGGGGGGGGGGGCAGTAAGCAGGCTCCCTGCTGAGCAGAGAGCCCAGTGTGGGGCTCGATCCTAGGACCCTGAGATCATGACCTGAGCCGAAGGCAGAGGCTTAACCCACTGAGCCACCCAGGCACCCTGAGAACAATTCTTAATCAAATACTGCTTGAGGCTCACACCATTTGTTTTGTGTGCTGCCATCTGGAGCTGCCCCCAGACATGTCATGTGATGGGAGTGCTGCAGAGATGACTAGGACTGCAGTTTTCCTTCTAGAAAGTTAATGTTTACCTCACTGGGAGGAGAAGTACAAGTACTTCTTCGTGAAATAAAATAATGAGTTACCAACTTCTTCACCACCTGACCATACTTTATCCAACTACTTAAAAATAGTTCGTTGGAAATGACTTGGGTGTTGGGCAATGGGGAGGGTGTATCTAGCTTTTTCCTGGGAACCCAACCCACCCCAGCCGTTTAATTCCCAATGAGAGTTCAATGTGACCCGGGATAATCCAATACAGAAGCCAAGGGTTGTGATAAGATAAGTAGGCAATAAATATCTTATGCAAATAAGACCTGACATTTTAGACGTTATTGGCCTCGTATATCTCTCCTAAACCATTGTGGGAGGGAGTTTTATGGGTTTTGTTTCTGCCGCCATCTTTGTTCAATAGAAACCTGGGTCACAATAGCCTCAGGCAAAATTAGTAGGTGAAGGAAGTGGATTTAGACAGCCTTTCCCACTTTTTATGATTGCATCACCAGCCCTTCACTGTCTTTGCCTGATACTTTTTTGAAAGCAGGAAAACGAATGAAGTAATTCCCAATAAGTCTTTAGTATGTTTGTCTTAGTGTCAGATGGATGCAGTCCCAGGGAAGCAAAGGTGATCTCAGACTCAGAGGGCCTGAGGAATTTGCTGAAAAACAGGAATTTGGGGGTCATTAAGCTAACAGGAGGAAGTCCAGGTCAAAACCAGTTCACTTGAGGTCAATGTCCAACCTGAGAGCAATGAACATCAAGTCTTCCTCCCCTCCTCTCTGGCAATCCCCTGTGCAGCTTTGACATTTAACTCCACAAACCTTCCAATACGTTAACTTCAGATCTTTAACTGCTATTACAGTAGCAAGCATCACTCTGTGGTACCCACGCAAAGTCCCCTTGGCCAACCTTGTTAAATCGTATCTCTTGCAACTGTGTCCATTCCAAGGTGATAAATTTGCAATCCCTCTCTCTCCCTCTGAGAGCAGTGGCCTCAAACCTGCACTTCAAGTTCACTTCAGTATTTATCCATTTTCCTAGTCTCAGCCCTGAATTCCATTACTTCATTCACTGAACTTAATGTACTAGGTTTTTGCTTTGTTAGATACTATTCTAGACCAATTGTTCTCATCCTCGCCTGTACACTGACTCATTCAGAGACCTTTAAAAAATACGGTGCCTGGGACCCACCCAGAGATTCCAGTTTAAGTGGTTTGTGGTGCTGTTTAGGCATCAGGGATTTCTAAAGCTCTCCTGGAGATTCTAATCCACAGATGAGGTTAAAGACCACTGCTCCAGGTACCAGAGATACAGCAACGACCGAGAAAATAAGGCAGGGCCCCTATTCTGAGAAGTTCAAATTCTGTCCCTCCTCTTATTATCTGCTGCCCTAATACTCTTACCGGTTTACCCTTCTACTAAACGTGCTCTTCCAAGTGCTGGTCCTCGATAAAACCATCTAATGGCCTCTCCTCAGGCACCCAGGTGTCCTGGCACAGCTGTGTTAAAGATATCATTCTGCGGATTCGCTTCATGATATATTTATGAGCTCCTTCCTCAACCTGGCTCTCAACATTGGCAAATTTTTACTTATCTTTTGCCAGCTTCCTTTCTCTTTTCTGAAAGCAGCTACCTCAAATCTTTCTCTCTCTCTGAAAACCCTCTGTCGAGGTCCTACCCTCTTCCTCTCAGCCATTAACTCAGTCTCTTCTTTTAACAAAGAAAGTAGTATAGTAGTATGCTCCAGGCGGAAAGCTCTGCTTTGCTCTGGCGAAGGGGACCCGTGACCTCACTGACGAATGCGATACTTGCTTCCCTGTCCTCACCCGCTCTATAGCAGAGCGTATTGATCATGATGATTCCGTATTTAAAATGACCACAGTTTGGTCCAGATGATGTGGAACTGGAGGCCAGGAAGTGGGCAGAGATGGGAAGAGCAGGCTGGTTTCCTTTCACCATCTTCTTGATGAAAGCCCAGTTGTTTCAGAGAACTCTGCTATCAACAGACAATGCCTGGGAATCCGTTGGTCAGATTATGTAGCCAAGAGAAGGTCATTTGCTACAGGCAAAGGGCCCCAGAGTCTTTTTTGGGGGGGGGGGGCCTGGAGTCTTAATTGACTAAGCAGTTGGCAAATCATGACGCTCAAGAATCATTTTGTGTGACATTGTACCCCTTAGAATGTTTCCGTGATTGATTCTAATTAATTAAGATCCTGAGTATGGGTTATCTGCAAATTTCAGAGGAAAGGATATTTAGGGACTCTTTGAATTACACAACTTAGAATGGTTTTTGTTGGATGTGTGGTTTAACTTGGGATTATCCAGGGCATACCTGCATAACTGCTCACCTTACCTTCATGATGGCTTCTTTTTCTCCTAATTGGCCCTTATTATAAAGATAAGAATGGTTTTTGTTGGATGTGTGGTTTAACTTGGGATTATCCAGGGCATACCTGCATAACTGCTCACCTTACCTTCATGATGGCTTCTTTTTCTCCTAATTGGCCCTTGTTATAAAGATAAGGTCAAGCCTGACCAAAGAGCATTTTCCCACCTCAGTAACAGTGGATACAATGTTAACAACTTGGGCTACATTTAAACTGTATAGTAGTTGGTATAGGGGAGGGGTTTGGGAGAGTGATTGGTTAAGCTAAACTCTGAGGTCATTAGTCTTTTTTTTTTTTTAATTAAGATTTTATTTATTTGTCAGAGAGAGAGAAAGCACAAGTCGGGAGAGCAGCAGACCGAGGGAGAAGCAGACTCCCTGCTAAGCAGGGAGCCTGATGTGGGACTTGAGTCCAGGACCCTGGGATCATGACCTGAGCCAAAGGCAGACACTTCACCAACTGTGCCACCCAGGCGTCCTGTCATTGGTCTTTTTAATTTGCCCTACTGTGTCTACCAGTGGAGGATCTGGATGGAGTTCACAGCCTTTAGAAATACCTTATCATAAACAGGCCTTTCATGGACTCCCAAAACTCTGGAGGGAGCTGTGGTGGTTATTCTCTATTTGCCCTTCCAGATCCATTCTCACCCTTCTATAACCCTGGACCCTGAACTTTACTGACTGCACCATGTGGCCTTCCTCTCTCCAGGTCAGTTACCGGCAGGAAATCTGCGGGCAGAGGAGGGAGAGGTCAGGATTACTGTTCACCTGACTCTCCACAGTCTGAATGGCTACATTCCTCCCCTAAGGCCACAGCTTCTGTCTAGCAGCCCCTTCTCATAGTACAAGCTCTTACTGGTGCTGCAGACATCTTTTCCTAGGCCCAGAGGTGATACTGACTTCCAGTCATCATTTCTTGTTTCCTTTTTGTACTGGCCTCTACGGCTACTTCCTTCATACAGAGTCCCTTCGTTAAACTCTTTTTTACTTAATCTCTTTCGAGTCTGACAACTTTGTCCTGCCAAGACCCTGACTATATTGAGTACATGGATAACGCTATGCCTATGGTACAGCATTTTGGTGATTATAATTACTATTATTCTATGTTTTCCTCTTAACTTTTTCTATTAATTTAGTTACATACCACTTAAATTAACTAGCATGTGGCTAAGGGTGTTATCCTAGAAACGAAGGGGAAGGGGAAGCCAGAAGTGGTTGGCACTGGTAGGCACAATTAAAGTGGGCTCTAAGCAGATTGTCATGCAGTCCGTGAGTTGGGGTGAAAACCTTTGAAAACAAATGTGAAATAAATACATTAAGTTTTAAGTTACTTCTGGGTGAAATGTGATCCCATTCTGATAAATGTAATTCTAATGTGTTCATCTTATTTTCCCAACTCTGAGGATGGATTGATTGATTGATTGGTTTATTTAAAGAACAAACACACATGGGATGGTGGGAGAGGGCAGAGAGAGAGAATCTCCAGCAGACCAGCAGACTGAGCAAGGGGTCTGGTGAGGGCTTGGATCTCACCACCCTGAGATCATGACCTGAGCTGAAATCAAGAGTCTGACCCTTAACCTACTGAGTCACCTGGGTGCCCTGTATTGAGTACACTTTGAAACCAGGGATATATGCTATACCTTTAGTCTCCCTTATAAAACTCAGCATGCAGTAGGTACTTCATAAATGTTGATGGGACAGAGGGAGTCAAAATAGATGAAAAGTACAATAAATCAAATGTGTTTATTGAGTAGCAGCAGTTTGCTAGGTGGAGAAACCTAGAATATATATAATAGATAACTTTTTTCCTTCAGATTTAATCAGAAGAAAAGTAAATATGTAAATGAAGCCAGACCAAGGAACAGATGGTTAAAAGAAGGACAAGGTTAATTTATGAGAACTAACTAAGAAAGGGCAAGGGCAGGGGAGAAGGGAGAATGAAGAATGCCAGGTCAGGGGTGGGAGTAAGTGATATAATGTTAAGAAGTTAAACAGAAAACAGTGGATTTTAAAAACACACACAAGGGATGCCTGGGTGGCCCAGTCCTTAAGTGTCTGCCTTCACTCAGGTCATGATCCCAGGGTCCTGGGATTGAACCCTGCGTTGGGCTCCCTGTTCAGTGGGAAGCCTGCTTCTCCCTCTCCCACTCCCCCTGCTTATGTTCCCTCTCTTGCTGTGTCTCTCTCTGTGAAATAAATAAATAAAATCTTTTTAAAAAATTAAAACACACAAAAAATAGAAAATGTTTTTAAAAATTATAGGCAATCAATTTCTTCTGAATCTTAAAGCATTCATATTAAATATTGAATGCAGACTAAGGAGCCATCATATTTTAAGAGGATGTTGCAAAGATACAATAAATGAGTTAATGATATATGAAAGTATCCTGGCTTCTTTTCAGTGACAACATTAGTGTAAAAGCTGGTGTTATTTCACGTCAAAATTACAAATTGTACATACAATATAATCTTTACCTAGCCACTGCCTAAAAACATACCAAAGATCGGAAGAATTGAAAAACTGAGAAGTCAAAGATTTTCCTCTGTTATTATTCACCTTCCATGTCTCCTTATTCCTGACTATATTTAGTTACTAGGAAGTTGTATATGATATAGGTATGATTGATACAGGATTTATTACATAATTAAGGTCATTGGCTGGATACTTCCACATAGAAAGCACAACACTACACAGTGATTACCTCCCTTCATTGTAGCAAGGGCTTGGATAAACAGGTGGACTTTGTACTTGCACGTTAGACGTTTTGGTTTGAACTAACAGCTGGAATGTCAGATTGGCAAAAAGTCCTCCAGCAACATCATCCTCCTTCACATTTTAAATTAGAAAAAAAAAAAAAAAAGCCCGTTTTAATTTGCAATTGCAAGTCCAATTTGCAATTCCTTTTAAAAAGGGCAAGTTGGGGTAAGGTGATAGAATCCCATACAGTGCCCTAATAAAGTGCATGGAGGAGGTTGTATGTGTGCACATTCTAATTGGAATAGAACCAGGAGGAACAATTGGAGAGGCAGCCAATGGAGAGAGTCTGTGTGGCCTGGGAGGTGAGCAGGCTGCCAGATGTGTCCTCCAAGGGGTCACTTTCCTGGTGTGGGCACCAGCCTGTGAAGTCTGGTCTTTAGTCTGAATGACTTAAAATTCAACTTTGCTGGAGACTGACTCACAAGAATCAGAGTCACAGAACACTCCAAACATTAGAATTTAACTATTAAGCTTGTTAGTACATTCTCTTCCTACAGACTAGTCTGGACCCGTGACTCACACAGAGAAGGAGGTTGGCGGTAGAGTGGTGAGGGATGACCTTCCCTATCAAAAAGGAGCCTCAGTGTCCCGATGAAGCTGGTTAAAGCTGAAGCCCCCTCCACCTCCCTTCCCAGCCTCCTCCTTACCTAACTGCAGACTGCCTTATGATTCCGATAGCCCCTTCCAAGTTGGCATGATCCCAGATCAAGAATTCTGGCTAGTATTTCTTTAGAAAGAGTGCAGTTTGCAAAACAATATAGGGAAAAAGGTAGAGAATCATTTCCTTGGGCTGGAATTGTCCAATTTTTTTTTTTTCTACATTAGAATCATCTCAGGTGGGGTGCCTGGGTGGCTCAGTCAGTTAAGTGTCTGCCCTTGGCTCAGGTCATGATCCCAGGGTCCTGGGATTGAGCCCTGCATCTTTGGGCTCCCTGCTCTTTGAGAGATCTGTTTCTCCCTCTCCTTCTGCCTCCCCCCTCCAACCCCCACTTGTATTCTCCCTCTCTCTCTCTCTTGCTCACTCTCTCTCAAATAAATAAATAAAATCTTTTTTTAGAAGATATTTTTTTAGGGGCGCCCGAGTGGCTCAGTGGGTTAAGCCTCTGCCTTCAGCTCGGGTCATGATCTCAGGGTCCTGGGATCAAGCCCCGCATCAGGCTCTCTGTTCAGTGTGGAGCCTGCTTCCCTCCTCCTCTGTCTCTTCCTCTCTGCCTACTTGTGATCTCTCTCTGTCAGATAAATAAACAAAATCTTAAAAAATAAAATAAAATAAAATAAAAGATATTTTTTTAAAAAAATTGACAGAGACACAGCAAGAGAGGGAACACAAGCAGGGGGAATGGGAGAGGGAGAAAGAGGCTTCCCGCTGAGCAGGGAGCCCAATTCGGGGCTCGATCCCAGGACCCTGGGATCATGACCTGAGCCATCCAGGTGCCCCAATAAATAAAATATTAAAAAAAGAAAAAGAATCATTTCAGGCACTGACTTAAAATGGTGTCTGGAATCCCTCCCCCTGAAGATGCAAAAGTCATGGTTGGGCTTCACATGATGATGATTCTTAGGAAACTGGCAAGTTTGGGCAATGCTGCTCCAGGCTAATCTATCTAGGAATCATATCATGGTCATTAATTTTTTTTTTTTTTTTTTTTGGTGCTGCTGCAGCTGAGTTTTCTAAAGCACTTGTTCCCACTACCCACCAAGAGTCTCAGAACTATCTCTGCCCTTTCCCTTGTAGTCCAAACACTCACGCCTTTATGGTAGAAGTGCTACACAGTAAAAACAAAGCAATCTCCACATTAGCCAGTCAAGCATATGCACAGACCCCAGAGGTTAGACCAGCCCTAACTTCTGGTTCAAGTACTATATTTCAACCAACTGGATTCTCCCGAGTAGTACTGGGAGAGGACTCGATACTGTTCAGTCCAATCAGTTGATTCCCTTCCCACTCCCGCTCCATCCACAGCTGTGTACTACCTAATTGACTCCATGGCTTCCTATCTTGAGCAGTAAAGCGTCCCCACACCCACCCACCCCCAACCTCCACCCCTACTGGATCTCTGTCTCTTCCCCAAGAAGAGCTGCTCAGAACTTTAAGCCCATTTTCTCCTGCCTATTCCCAAAACACTGTCATGATTTGTCATTCCTTGTCAAGTATATCTAAGTGCAGGTGGTTAGGGGCCAGTTAGTGTATTTTGGGTCCTAAGGGAGGAAGAGGAGAGGAGCAGAGATCCTCCTAGTAGTGTGGCCTCTGAATGGGACAACCAATATGAAATGAGACCATTTGCACGGAGATTAATCTCATATATCTCCTGAACTCTATTACCCTAAATAAGTATGTCTCCTTTTCAGCTTTTAGTTATATTACACAAGACTGCCTTTTACTGCCCTGGCTTTAAGAAAAGGTCCAAGATGTCAGCTCCAGAAAGGGTGGGGGTGAGTTTAGAGAGAAAACCTCCTCCCACCCCACTTACCTGCCTATTCCATCTACATACGTAGTTCCATATACTTATTTCTGTAATACTCTGTGCTTTATTTCCCCTGATCTCCCTGACTCTACCCATGGCTCCCTAAGCCCTTCTCCTATAACTTTGGAAATTCCTGCTTTATAATCACGAACTCTTCTATCTGCTCAGTTGTGTCTCTAAGTTTTCCTCATATTTTTCGGCCTTAACTTCATCTTGGGACAGGCTTTCTCTGCAGCCTGTCAAGGGTATCCAGTGATCTCCTCACACTCTATATATCTTGGAGTTTGAAAAGTCGGGTCTGTGTCTCTTTAATTTCTAGAGATACTTCTGGACTGAGATGATGCCAGGCTTTCATAAAATGCTCTGCTCCTTTGAGGCATTCACATCTTCCGTATTATCTTCTTCCTTTCCTCATTCCAACTCATTATTAATTGTTGGGCACCTGATTCACAGCTGTCTTTTCTACCCCTTGTCTGGCCCTCATTCTGGGTAACTTCAGCATCCATGACACTTGCTCTTCTAGCTCCCGGACCTCTTGCTCTTCTCCTTCCCTCCACCCCATCCACCCACTCACAGCCACATTTCAGGCCCTGCCTTGCCCAAACCGCTCAGAGAAGCAGTTCGTAAATCTCACCACCCAATCCCCTGTGCTTCCAAATTCTTCTCTTACCCCCGGTTCCCATCTCTGCAGTGTCTCCAGGATCTCTAGGCTCCTGATCCTTTTACTTGTCCCTTATCCATCATCCCCCTCCTCTTTCTGCTTCTCTCCCTGACCATCTTTTATTCCCTAAGCCATTGCTTCATTGACACTATGAGAGACTCCCTCCCTCCCATCTACTGGCCCCATTCTCTGTGCCTGTGCCCGCTGTTAGAGAAGGACACTCTTTACCTCCATGGCCCTGATTTCAGTCTTCATTCATCTGCCAAATTTGTTTTTCTAGTTAGTTAATGTTCTTACTCTCCAGTGTGGCTACTTCAAACTGTTTTCATTCTTTCTAAAACCACCCACTGCTCCCACTTCCTTATTTTCAGTTGACGATGTCACCTTGTGGTCAGCAGAATGGGCCCCCAAAGATGTCCACACCCTAATTCCTGGAACCTGTGAATATGTAACATCACATGGCAAAAGGGACTTTGTAAGTATAATTAGGATTATGGGCTTTACTATAGAAATAGTATGTTGAATTATCCAAGTGGGCCCAATTTAGTCATAGGAGTCCTTTAAAAACAGGAAACTTTCCCCAGCTGAGGTGAAGAGAGGTGGCAGAAGGAGAAATCAGAAGGATTCCAAGTGTGAGAAGGGCTCAGCTCTCCGTTGCTGGCTCTGGGACAGATGCCTCTGGCTGCCAAGGGGGGCCCCCAGCTGACAAGCAGCAGGGCAGCAGAGACCTTGCTTCTGGAACTAGAGGGAGGAACTAGGGTCTGCTTACAGCTGGAACATGTTTGGAAGCTTGCCAGAGCCTACTGATAAGAGCCCAGCTTGTCAACACCTTGACTGTAGTCCTCGGGAAACCCGGAGCTGAGAAACCAGCAGAGTCTGGAGGACTACTGACCTGCAGAATCAGGAGCTAATCCTTTGTGTTGTTTCAAGCTCCTAAACCTGTGATTTGTTACAGCAGCAGTTGAAAGCTCATACATACCCCTAACTCACAGAGAAGAAGCATGGAGGGCAAGGATTGCAACTTCCTAGATGCGTCTACAAACATGATCCCCATGCTTCTTTTTCTCCCTTTTCCCTCCTGTAGGAGAGGAGCTGTTCCTTCTCCTCTCCAGAAAGCCGGGTCAGCCTCAACCCCAGCTGGCCCCCTGTGGGCTCCAGCCCTCTCTCATTCCCACTCAATCAGATTCCACTCCACCTTGGCAAAACCCACCCCCTACTCCCAACCTGGTTAAGGGGTGACCTCCGTGTCAGCAATGCCACGGACTTTTTCAGTCTTTATTTTACCTGCTCACTCAGGAGCGTTTAATGTAGATGGCCATTCCATCTTTCTCAAATAGCCTTTTCCTCAGTTTCCTTAACACTACATCCCCTAGTTTTCTTCCTAGTTATGTATTTTCAGGTCCCTCTTGCAGTGTTCTCCTTTACCAGTGTTGTAATATTTGGTCTCTCTTGGACCTCTTCTCTTCCTACTCTGGATGCTGTTTCCAGACCATCTCATTTTTTCCTGTGGCTTCCTTATTATCCACATGCTGAGTAGCCTAAAATTTGTATCTCCAGGTCATGCCTCTTTTCTGAGTTCCAGACTAACGTCAGCAGCCCACTTGACAACTCCATTTATACAAACCACATCTCAAACTCCTCTTTTAAAATTCAGTCTCTGTCTTCACAAACCTGTTCCTATCTTGGCGTCCCTTGTCTTGGTATAAAGGGCACCCCCATCCACCCAAGTGCTTAAGCAAACAAAAGGGAGTCCGAGTCATTTTGGGCTCTATCTCTGAAGCTGATCAATCTGCAAATGCTGTTCATTACACCTCAAATCCAGTCCACTTTCTGCATTCCCATCTCCTCATGCAGACACTCTCCTGATGCTCACATTCTGCATCTGGACTACTACAAAGCTCGTAGCTCCCCTCCCTCCACCCTCCCTGTCTTCCTTCAGGTCGGAGGTAGATGGACACTGATCTTAAATGTAGTACACGGTACCTTTCATTTTTCTGAAAACTCAAAACATTTTTATTTAATGTAGAACATTGGCACACAAGTTATAGTAGTACTAATAGAAAAAAGAGAGTCCAAGACTTTTCATGAATAGAAAAATGTGAAGATATTATCCAGAACTCCCAAATTAACAGACTACCAGATTGAGACTAATTTCAGTACAAACACATACCTGCACAAGCACATACATTTTGGGGGCCTACAATAGAGCCACTAATATGGTAATTATGAGGAAAGAATACATGACATAGTGCTGAATTTTTAAAAATCCGAAAAAAATCCTCTGTATGATGTCATTGGGATTATCTTAAACAGTAGAAGTTTAAGGAAGGGGCATCAAAATGTTAACAGTGGCTATGTTTTTTTATTTTTCACTTGCTTTATAATATGGTAACAGTACCTTATTGTTAAAGTTTGAAATAAACATGTTTTAAAAACTAAAGAAAAGTAAGTGTTGTTAAATCAGAGTTATATCTGTATAGGTGCAATTTAAGGAATAGTAGTCAGAAAGTGTATATTTTCAGGGCACCTGGGTGACTCAGTCAGTTATGCCTTCTGCTCAGGTCATGATCTTGGGGTCCTGGGATGGAGCCCCACATCGGACTCTGCACCCATTTGGGAGTCTGCTTCTTCCTCTCCCTCTGCCCCTTCCCCTGCTCCTACACACATGCGCTCTCACTCGCACACAGGCTCTCTCTCATTCTCACATGTAAATAAATAAAACTCTAAAAACAAAGTATGCCCTTTGAAGCCAAAGTGTTGGTTTTATGCCCTAGTGATACCACTTACTTGGGTGTGATCTCAGCAAAATGATAATCTTTCTTATCTTTGGTTACCTCCTATGAAGAGGAGGGCATTTTGAGCACCTACCTCAGGTCATTTCTGAAAGGATTAAATGAGATAATACAGCTAAAGCAATTTGCATAGTCCCTGACATACAATAAGTACTCAATAAATGGTAGGTGTTTGGCCCTTGGATGGGCCTGGCACAAAGTGAGTATCTGAATTCCAAATCCAGGGCGCCTGGGTGGCTCAGTGGGTTAAGCCTCTGCTTTCGGCTCAGGTCATGATCCCAGAGTCCTGGGATTGAGTCCTGCATCAGGCTCGATGCTCAGCAGGGGGCCTGCTTCCTTCTCTCTCTCTCTCGCTCTCTCTCTCTCTGCCTGCCTTTCTGCCTATTTGTGATCTCTCTCTGTCAAATAAATAAATAAAATCTTTAAAAAAATAAAAAAATAATTCCAAATCCAGAAGGTGAACAGCCTTATTCTCTAACAGTTCTAGGTGTTATTGTCTCTGCAATGAGGCATCAACCCCCTGTCATGGACTTACATTATTGTCTTCATAAGTTTTAACGTTGCTCGTGTTGCTGTTTTTAATTCCCAAAATACAGGTTTATTGGAAAGTAATCCAAAAATACAAGTTTCTCCTTCACGCTCTGCCCTTCGATACCTCCTTGGCAAGAGGTAATGTAGTTTGGTTCTAGATTTTTTCATAGGAGTGGTGTTTATTTAACAAAAATGGTGTGTGTGTGTTGGTGTGTGTGTGTGTGTGTGTGTGTGTGTGTGTGTTGTATTTTCCCTCTGCTTCCTTCATTGCTTATATCTGTCACTAACAAGGACCGTTTTCTTTTCTTTTTTTTTAAGATTTGTTTATTTCAGGGGCGCCTGGGTGGCTCAGTGGGTTGAAGCCTCTGCCTTCGGCCCAGGTTGTGATCCCAGGGTCCTGGGATCGAGTCCTTCGTTGGGCTCTCTACTCGGCGGGGAGCCTGCTTCCCCCCCTCTCTCTGCCTGCCTCTCTGCCTACTTGTGATCTGTCTGTCAAATAAATTAAAAGAAAAAAATCTTTAAAGATTTGTTTATTTCAGAAAGTGAGAGAGCAAGAGAGCATGCACAAAAGCAGGAGGGGCAGAGGGAGGGGGAAAGAGAGGCTTAAGCAGACACCGTGCTGAGCACAGAGATCGACTCTAGGCTCGATCTCACTACCTGGAGAGTGTGACCTGAGCTGAAACCAAGGGTGGGATGCTTAACCCATTGTGGCACCCAGGTGCCCCAGCAAGGACCCATTTAAGGTCACAGACTAGGGGACTATTTTATTTTTTTAATGCCTACATAGTATCCCGTAACATGGAGTCACTTCACTACTGGTTTGTTGTTTTATTTTTTTAATTTTTTTTTTATTTTTTAAGATTTTATTTATTTGACAGAGAGAGACACAGCAAGAGAGGGAACACAAGCCGGGGGCGTGGGAGAGGGAGAAGCAGGCTTCTCGCCGGGCAGGGAGCCTGATGCGGGGCTAGAACCCAGGACCCCAGGATCATGACCTGAGCCAAAGGCAACCGCTTAACGACTGAGCCACCCAGGCGCCCCTGGTTTGCTGTTTTAGGCTTGTTCATTTGTTTATTTCACTCATTGAGTATTTCGTGCCAGGCACTATGCTAGATCCTGGAAAAATTGTAAATTAAGAAAACTTTCCCATTGCTGAGACCAATGTTTAGAAGTGCATGTGGTGATTCTTAGATAAATGTGCATGGGCACAAAGTAGGAACTCAATATATTAACATTGTTGGTTGAGTCAATGATTTATGTTATATCCAGAGTAGGCATTATTATAAGAGGAGATAAGAACTACAAATGTTTCCCTAACTTAATCAGTATGTTTTATCATAACAAAGAAATATCTGTAAAATGGTATTTACGGTATTCACTGGTTTAGAAAAAATTGACAAGAACACACTGGCCAGCCCTTTCCTTCCCTCAGAGCCTGCAGCACTGTAATTTTTGGAAGCTGACTACATCAAGGACTTAGGAAACTGATACATTCTAACATCAAAAAGTTTAAAAAAAAACCAAAAACACTTTTCTGTGAGAAGGATAAGTCACCATTTTTCAAGACATAGAAATTAAGATGAATAATTTGCTTTCTCATATGCTAACAATGAAAAAAATGTAAAAACTTCTTGCAACTCAGTCACAATTACACTATTACATTTATTGGAGCATATTTAAGTGTATAATAAAATGACATCATTATTTAATTTACAATATTTAAACCGAGTAATAACCACAAATCCAGAACTATCCATTCAGCTGCCTTCCAGACAGGCGACCCTCTGGGATGGAGCTACGGGACTTGCATCATGGAGGAAGATAGCAGGATGGCAGGCTTTGTTCTGAGCTTTTTTACTTCATCCTTCTGCTTAGGCCTGAAAGCCCACAACATCGCTTTTTGAGAACTGTAGAAAACCTTATTGATACTTACCTCCATACCGTCCAAATATTTGACCATTATAAAGTCGGGAGTCAGTGAGATATTCACCCAAACTTGCTTGTGGCTACGCACTTGAATCCAGTCCCTCTGCATTACCAGTGGACAGGATATTCAAGCTTCTGATTAGGTCTGTGAGTCTTTACAAAAAACTGTTCATTTGAATTTCCATTTACTTTGACTGCATCCCAGCAAACCAATCTATTTGCTATTGTCTTCTGGGCAAAATGCCTGGGCTTTGTAAAATCGAAAACGAACTCCTACTGAAAAGGAAAAATAAACCCGAGGAAAATAAACTTCAGTTGTTGGTGTTCTCTTCTGGGTTCTTACCTTTCCATAGTTTTTGTTTTTTTCTTTTAAAGATGTATTTATTTATTTATTAGAGAGAGAACAGGGGATTGGCAGAGGGAGAGAGAGAATCTCAAGCAGACTGCCTGAGGAGTGTGGGAGGGGGCAGGATGCTCCATCCCATGACCCCCAGAACATGACCTGAGCTGAAACCAAGAGTTGGAAGCTCAACAGACTGAGCCACCCATGTGCCCCTTACCTTGCGGTAGCTTTAAATGAGTGCATTTTTCACAATAGTGATGCTGAACCTTTGATTAATTTCAGGAGCATCTTCATTTGGGGGAAACTTCTGTAGTGGCCTCTCACAGTTGTGTGTTTGGGGAATGTCCTGAATTTTTTGTTGTTGTTGTTTTTACAGTAGTTTTTAATTACTATAGATGAATGATTGTTTACCTACATGATTTCTGCAATAGGCACCTAGAGATGCCTCTGGATGATTTTTGCTTATTGTACGGAATCGCCCATAAGTCAGTGCAAATTCTAAACATCATTACCCAGTCCAGAAGTAGAAATGAACATAAAACATTTATCACTTAAATTCAATAAAGTTTTGGCCGCATTCTGATTCATCCCTGTTAGAATCTGAGACAGCCATTGTTTAGAGAACTGCCCAGCAGGTGTATGAATAGCAGCTCTAAGAAATCTAGAGCCTTGACTATCTTTTAGGAAGGCAACACCCTTCTAAAAACATAACTGCTGAGTTCATCAAAGAAACCACAGCCCGGGTGCCCTGTGTTCCAAAAGCTGCGGAAGAGCGCAACGTTCACTTGAGCAAAGAACTAGTTTTTCACTGTTTATTTTGGTTACGGTCGCTTGTCCTTAAAGAAAAGTACATTGATTAACAGGACGAATGACACGGTAGTTAGTCACCGAAGGGAAAGTATTATAAGCCTCATTCACTTGGAGCACCCTTCCAGCTCGCACCTAGAGTTAGCCACAGCGGACCTAGGACTACCCTTGCCAGGCAACCTCGAGAGGTTTGGGAACCCACCTCTTTGACCTAGGCCTGGGCGGCACCCTTCGAATTAAGCGCTGGCTGGTGTCCCCAAGCCCACTCACGCCGTCGTCAGGAAGCAGTTCCTGAATAAGGCAAGGTACGGGGTGGGGGATCCCTTTCCGGCCCCATTCTTCAAAGTTGCCGGGAGTGGGACCCAAAGAACTTTCCCAGACTGATCTCCGTCACCGCTCAGGGAGGTCTGCTCCCGGCCCGCAGGCTTTCCGCCGGGAGCCAATCGGCCCAGCGGGCCAAGCCCCTCCTTCCCTGCACCTTCAATGGCTGAGAGAGGGGAGGGTCGGCTGGGGTTTTCTTCTTAAGAAGTCGCACCGGTTTTTCGAGCTCCGCTCTGCGCCTGGACAACCACAGCGGCGGGAGCGAGCGCTGCCGCCACCGGGCCGCGGGTGAGTCACTGTTTGGAAATGGAGTGGGCGGGCGAGGGTGTGAGAGAATGAATGATGTCAGGAGCGCGCAGGGCGGCGGGCGGGGAGAGCGGGCCGCCGGGCCGCGGTAAACAGCGAGCGCCGCGCCGCGCCGCGCCGCGGGCCAAGCGGGCGGGGAGACCCCGCCCTCGGCGCGCACGGAGCCCTCCTCGGCAGCCGAACCCGGCCCGTGCTGCAGCGCCGCCGGGAACGGCCTCGGGGGCGGCGGCGGCGGCGGGGGGACCGGGAGAGCGGCTTGCCTAGCGGGGCCACGGCGCAGACGGCGAGACCCCGAGCAAACTTTCTAGCGGCTTCGGTCCGGGGGTGGCTGCGGCAGCGGGCTCCCTCCCCTGGCGGATCCCCGCCCCGGAGCCGGTGCCTTCGGCAGGGAGCGTCGGGAGCCCCAGCCGAGAGCGGGTGAGCAGCGCCGGGAGGGGGCCGGGGAGGAGACGGGGCTGAGAAGCCGCGCGTCGCGCGGGGAGGGGGAAGGTGGATGGCGAGCGCGGACGTGGCTCTAATTCGGCCCCCGCGCGCCCCGCCCCAGGGCATCCTTCGTTGGTGTTGCCTGGTAGGGGGGTGGATGTGTGGCTGAGGTTCCTGGCTCTGAGCATTCGTCTCATTCATTTGCGACCATTTCGGGGAACTCGGTGCTGGCGTTGGAAGGACACAGATTAAACCATACAAGGTCCAGAGCCGCCCCGGAGGGCAGGACTGAAGTTCAGGAGGTGGAGGAGGGACTGTCTTTTTCTTTTCCGAGAGCCACTTACTGACGATGTGTGAACCGCAGTAGCCCGGCCCTGGGCTGCCCACCCTGAAGCCTTTCCACGTTTGGCATTCCCCAGCCACTCTGCTTAAGGGAAAGGAGGGTTGGATTCTCCGAGCAAATGGGTGGGAATGGACCCGTCTACCTCTCCGCGAGAGTCGGATAATCGTCAGTAACCCGCGGCCACCTCTCGAAAGAACTCAAACGTTCTGTAATCTTTAATTTCTCTTTTCAATCTGTGCCATTCTTCTGTTTTGTCTCGTCTGCTCTGAAGTGACCTCAAAACGTTTTGACGTGTTTGCTAAATTTTGAAGAGGTTCCACTGTTTAGTGACTCTAGGTTGGGCGTGGATTTTCAATTTAAACTTAACTTTGCAAATCCTTGGTGTCACGCGGAGTCTCCTCTTAACGGTGGGTTCTCGGTCACATTGAAGACTGACTCAGTAAAATGGGACTGTCACTACAGATGGTAGTAACGAGGGTGTTAGAGTGAGAAAGACCTAGCACAACGTCAGGCACAAACCGGACCCCAACCGGTTGTAACTGTTTATGTATAAATCATGGTGTGTTCCAGAGCTGGCGTGGGTGATAATCAATTAATTTCCACAAAATTTCCTGCTTATAAACTTGGTGGGCTGAGGTTTCACGTGGGAAATCCTTTGGCAAGTTCCTGGCTCTTCAGGAAGTTAAGCATTTCATTGTGGATACCTGAAAGGGTTTTCGGTTTCCACCCCGTTTCAGTGGAACTGAACTGCCCTTTACTGTTTAAACAGAGAGCAACTCCGGAAAGTGACAAACATGGAATTTGGAGGAAGACTGGAGGGGTGGAAAACTTTAACGTTAACTTTTTTGTATTTATTTATTTATTTATTCATTCATTCAAAATAGGCAGTGCAGAATTTCCTTTTTATAGTCCTTTCCTTGGTTTGTTGCTAGTCTTACCCCACAGTAGTCTTCCGTTGAAGTGTTGTCTTACAAGTTAATATTTAATTCGGTTTCTTTAGTTTTTATTTTATTTTTTTTTAAGATTTTATTTATTTATTTGACAGAGAGAGATCACAAGTAGGCAGAGAGGCAGGCAGAGAGAGAGAGAGGGAAGCAGGCTCCCTGCTGAGCAGAGAGCCCGATGCGGGACTCGATCCCAGGACCCTGAGATCATGACCTGAGCCGAAGGCAGCGGCTTAACCCACTGAGCCACCCAGGCGTCCCTTTAGTTTTTATTTTTAAGTAAAGCGGATTGACTTAGCAACCTGGAGGGAAATACTGGAAACCCTTGGGTTGCTGCCTCCCAGCCTCAGTTTCTCTTCTCCTGGGATCTTATAAAAGCTCAAGGAAATATTTGGAAGGATGGGAAGTATTTGCTTGGGAATTATTGAAAACATTTGTTCTTAACCATAGGTGTGACAGCTTTTAGGGTCAAAGGTCACAGGGAATTTTTCACACTGCATGATGTGGAAAGGTCTTGGGCTTTGGAATCCAGAAGACCTGAAGCTATCTGTGTGGTTAACTTACTTGCCATATTTGAGCAAGTGACTTAAACTCTTGGATTTGGGAGGGACTTTAAGCAAAATATAGGACAAAATATAAATAATCTTACATCTATTAAAATAGACAATGGAATACAAATGGGAACTTTTTTTTTTTACAAAAGTGCTACTTTGCAGTGAGTTTGTTTGGGGGGGGGTGACAATTACTGAGAATTCTAGACAGTTTTGGACTAGAGTAGCCTGCCTACCTTTACTTAGTCTCTTATGGAGGAATTGAAGCCTCTAACCTGAGCTATCAGACATTTATTCACTTTGTTCCATTCTTAAACATTTAGTGAGCAGCTACTATAGTCTAGCCACTATGCTAGGTACTAGTAATGCTAACATGAAGGAGATTTTGTAACTGTCCTTGAAGCTTACAGTCCAGTAGAGAGCGCCCCTTGCTTTTGATTATGGAGGGGGTACAAGGAGCCAAAAAGGAGGAGAGGATGGGGAATTAGGAGGAAACGGGGAAGTGAGTCCCATAGGCTGCCTGCCACTGATAATGCAAGATCCAGCAGCTTTACAATGAGTCCTGAATTGGGGCTCATAAATTCTTATGAAGATGAACAATGCAAATATTGGCCTTGCTTTGTCCAATAAAAATATTAGAGACAAGTGAGGCCGTTAAAATAATTTTAAATGGACACCAGAGCAAACTTGTTTAAATGAAATCTGAAGGGTAAATTCAGCTATACCAGGACTGATTTACTGTGAGCAAAGCACTATGGTAGATTTTTTTTTTTTTTTAAGATTTTGTTTATTTATTTGACAGAAAGATGACAAGTAGGCAGAGAGGCAGGTGGAGGGGGCAGGGAGAAGCAGTCTCCCCACTGAGCAGAGAACCTGATGGGGGGCTGGATCCCAGGACCCTGAGATCATGACCTTAGCCGAAGGCAGAGGCTTAACCCACAGAGCCACCCAGGTGCCCCATGGTAGATTTTTTTTTTTTTTAAGATTTATTTATTTATTTATTTGTCAGAGAGAGAGAGAGTGAGCACAGGCAGACAGAGTGGCAGGCAGAGGCAGAGGGAGAAGCAGGCTCCCTGCTGGGCAAGGAGCCTGATGTGGGACTCAATCCCAGGACACTGGGATCATGACCTGAGCCAAAGGCAGCTGCTTAACCAACTGAGCCACCCAGGCATCCCCCCATGGTAGATTTTTAAGAAGATAATCACTGGGTAAGAATATTGCAATTTGTTAAATTTTACCTGTATAGTAAGTAGTATATTACTTATGGAAGTTTATAAGTACAGATTAAACAAACTAACAATTACCCCAGAAAATCACTTAATGTTATATCCTTAAATTGTTTTTCAGCCTGTAAGGACGTATAACACAAAGAGCTAACATGTATTGAGAACACTGATTTAGATTGCCTGAGGTTGCACCTGCTAGAAAGTCATTCTCTACAAAACCAAATTTGTTCCCTATTCACGGTTTTCTAACTTGCTTTTTTTCATCCAGGTGTGGACATCTTTATCATAAAATACTTTTGGATAACAGCTTTCATAGGTTTCTGTTCAAGGGCTGCATCCCAACTGAACCAATCCTCTACCTGAGGACAGTTCGTTTGTTTCCAGTTTTATTATTTTAAGCAACTCTGCACTAAGTATTCTTCTAGCTGTATCTGTGTGTCTGGTCATGATGATTTTGGTCATTTTGCATTTTAAAATGTGGCTTATAGTGTTTAATGTAGCTGCCTTTTTAAAAATCATATTCAGAATTAGAAAGCTTTCTCTTTAAAACTCAAGAGTTTAAATTTCTGTGTTCCTTTAGTGTTTCTCTTAAGATTTCAGCAATAGGATCGACATTCTCTGTGGAGCTGCACGATAGGTCAGTAGCTCATTACACAAGGGATTTATCTGATGAAAACAGAACACACAGGCTTTCTTAAAGAGATATTTGGGCTTGTATTTTGTTACTAGCCAGAAAGCTAAACTTTTGTGGGCAAATAGAGCAGAGTGGAGCCCCGCTAATTTTGTCAGGTAGCTCTCTGTAAGAAATTCTACTTCCACGGTTTGCCTCCTTAGTCCCCATAAAGGTGGACAAGTTAAAAATTTCAGACGTTGCATTTAGCAGATTTATCACTACACTAGGTTTAACCAAGCTCCATCACTTTTAAGTAGGTCACCTTTTTAAAAAAACCTTATGCATTTGTTTGAACTCTTGAAAAGCGTATTATTGGGAAGACTTTGTGGGATTGATTTAATGAAAGTGCAATAAATTTCCATTCGCTAATTTTCATGATAGGTATAAAACATTTCTTCATTTAAGCATTCTCAAGTTTTATGATAATATCATACCCTCTTTGCTACCCTGAATCAGAATTTAAATTTTGCTTTGAGTTTATTTTTCCATTTCCAATGCTAGTTACTTTATCCTCATGGTTTTGATAAAGGGTGTTGGATTATGAGTAGTGATCAGTTTAGCTTCTTCATACAGAAACTCGAATCAGTTCCATTTATTAATTTCTAACAATGGCTTGTAATTCAAAGCAGAATGTAAAGAAACAGGTCATAGAATGTAAGTTTAAAAAGGGGGTAGCCTGGGTGGCTCAGTCAGTTTAGCAGCTGTCTTCAGCTCAGGTCCTGATCCCAGGGTCCTGGGATGGAGGCCCTCCTCAGGCTCCCTGCTTAGCAGAGACTCTGCTTCTCCCTCTCCTTCTGCCCTTCCCCCTACTCATGCTCATTCTCTCTCTCTCTGAAATAAAATCTAAAAAAAAGGAAAAAAGTATGAAAGGGGTAAGGTGTTATTTGCTGATTGGTTTTCCCTGCTACCAAACCTAATTTGGTGATTTGCTTACAATTTAAGATTCAGCTTTACAATTCTGTGTGTTAGTTTGATCATGTTACTTAAAATTTTCAAACCAAACTTGGCACATTCCTAGATTTTTTTTTTAAAAAGCATTAAGTGGATTGAGTGTTGTATATGTGCATCTTTTCTTTCAATATATCCCTCCGTACTGTTAATAAAACCACATACTAAAATTGTTAAAGAGGAGGGGATGAAAGGAAGTGAAGGAACAAATTCAAAGCCCAAGAGTCAGAAAAGACAGCCAGCTATTAAAAGTCAAAGAGAAAGACTCTGGAAGGACCCTTTCTGGTAAATGTCACTTCTTTCCCTGGTAGTGCCTGTGCTGAGGTTCATTTATCATGATAGATTTCAACTGTGGGAAGGAGGATGCTCAATTGTCAGGGCTAGCCTCAGGCAGAATTGAGAAGGAGCTGAGATACCCACCTTCCGGCATCCTTGACTCTTAAGTTTACCTGGCAGTACTTGCTTCACCGAGAAAGTCTCCATGAGTGTCGGAATAGCGGCAGATTGTTCTCCAACTGAAACTGTGGAACTGGGGGCATCATATTATGGAGAATTGGGGTATGCTGGTCCACCCTGAAACTGAATGACCTCTTTTTATTAAGATGATTAGAAGTGCAAACTATGTGATAGGAATTACACTCTTGAAAAGCTTTTCCATGAATTGGAAGAAACTGAAGGGAGGAGGAGCTCTGGAGGTGGAGAGACCACTGCAGAAACATGGCTGGGAATGTGCCAGAGGCAACTCAAGGTGTCCCCTGGGGGGGTGGGGGGCGCGTACCTTATCCTGAGGCCCACTGGGAATTGACTCCTCCATCTTTGAAATGGGGTCCTGAGCGATCCTGCAGAGGTTGGCCTGGCAGGGGTGCAAACACATGTCACAAGTCTCCTGGGGCCATTCGCTGATGAAACTCATCCTGGGAAGGCACCTCTTAACACATTCCACGGGAAGGGGTTAAAAATTACTTTAAGTAGGTAATCTGACTTAACATCTAGAGAAAATGTGAAGGAATGAGTTCTCGTTTAGGTCTAGAGAAGTGGGTCAAAGAAAGAATACGGGGTTTTGGATCATGGACCACTTAGCTAATTGAGGTACCCTGGAGGCAAACCTTTAGATGGCAGTCCGTCTCCAAAGAGAAGCAGAGACTTCTCAGGAAAATACTTGCGGCCGTTGTTGAACTTGAACGTGAAGCCAAGCCTTTGAAAACGGAGCTGGAGCGAGTCTGGTGAAATAGTAATGGTTAAATAATGGGAGAGACTCGGAGATAGCATTTTCACATCTGCATTAGAACCTCTGTTCATCTTCAGACTGACCTGCAAAATAGAAACTGTGTGCTCTCTGCTGTGGAGGTAGGGAAACCATTTTTAGAAAGGTTAACATCCTCAAGGCGGCAGAACGGTAGGAAGTAGAGCAAGGGTTTGAGGTGAGACCCTGCACTGCCCAATATCCCTCAGGGCTTTCTGTAATCTTCCCACTCGCTCAGGAGATGTGGCAGTTTGAGGGGGTGGGGCAGGTGATATAATACATTTTGATATGGAATTGTATGTTTACTGTGGGATGCTTATCTGGTCTTAGCTGATTCAAGGTCATGAAGGAGTGCCAGAGAGGTGAACCCACACAGGCTTGCCCCACCAGGACAAAGGCAAATCTCAGAAAACAGGAGCAGCTGTGTAAAAGACAGGTCTCAGGGCCTCCTAGAGAAAGACACAATCCTCGGGGAGGGCAGTGGGGTGTTGTGAGACCCAACACTGCTGCTCACCACTAGGTGACCTTGGGGAGCTTCCTCAGATGCACCTCCATTTCCTGGCTGTTAACAAGGGAATAAAATACTTACTTCAGAAGGTGACCATATGATGTATAAAAAACTTCGTGAGTGAAACATTGAGGGTAATGCTTGGTTCATATAACTACTCAGTGGCTTAGTGTTCATTGTTTTTTTGGCAGACAAGCTGCTTCTCTAACTTTTAAAGACAAAGTGTTCCATCCTATTATCTCAAAAATCAAATTATCGCTTATTATTTCTTTTGTAATAAAATAGCCATTTGTCACATCATGCCCGTTATTGGTAGGGTCTGGGTTCTGTCGATCTGCCTTCCTTCGTCCTTCTCGTGGAGGTTAAAATAAAATCCCGGAAGTTGTTTGTACACCACCACTGAATTCAAGAACTTTCATAAGAAGTATATCACATCAGCTGTGAATGCTGACAAGCTTTCAGAGCCGCAGTCACCATATGCCAGGCCTCTCAGCAGATGCTGGGAGCGTTCACGTCGCACAGCCGCCTCTGTGCCCCACAGAGCTCAGCCTTCTGAGGAGTATTGTACCATGAACACCACTGTCCCAGAAAATGCTTGGGGCCATTAAGACTCACAGACCCCACTGTCCTCCCCGATGCTGTCAGTCTTTCTCTAGGAGGCCCTGAGATGGTTTATTTCACACAGATGCTACTGTTTTCTGACATTTGCATTTGTTCTGCAAGTTGTTTAACCTCCAGTTGTGACCACCACCCGCCCCCAATAGCTACCAAACTTTAATAGCAACAGAGGGCGTTGTTTTTGTTAAATTATATTTGTGTGTGTGTGTGTGTATGATATATCCTTTATGATGGATTGGTTAGTGCTGAGAAGTACACTCCCTTGAAATATAGTGTGATTGGCAAGTTTTAAGCAGCAGGCAGAAACATTTAAAATCGTATTTACCGAATACTTCAAGCACTCACTATTTGTTGGGGTTTTTTTCTGAGCACTTAGAACTGATTAACATTTCCCCAAACACGCTGAAGTGCATGTTATTATCCCCATCTTAAGGATCCCCATTTGAGACAGAGAGGTTAGGTCACTCGCCTAAGGTCACACAGCTGGAAGGAGGCAGAATTAGGTTTTGAAAGGAGACGGTTTAGCGGCAGAGTTGAACCACCACACTGTTGATTATAAAATCTAGCATGTATCTCACAATGTGGGTCCCCTTTGTGTCCTTACATGTGCAGTTTTATCAAAGGAAACTTCACACCTGTCCAAACATGCCGTCAAATCCCTGTGATATACCGTATGGAGGGTTAACTGAGGTCCTATATTTCAGTATCAGTATTGAAAGATGGCAATACTTAATTTTCAGTACAGTTTTGTCACAGTTTTTTTTTTTTTTTTTAAGATTTTATTTGAGGGGCGCCTGGGTGGTTCAGTGGGTTAAAGCCTCTGCCTTCGGCTCAGGTCATGATCTCAGGGTCCTGGGATCGAGCCCCACATCAGGCTCTCTGCTCAGCAGGAAGCCTGCTTCCTCCTCTCTCTCTGCCTGCCTCTCTGCCTACTTGTGATCTCTCTCTCTGTCAAATTAATTAATTAATTAATTAAAAAAAAAAAAGATTTTATTTGAGAAAGTGCAAGAGAACACAAGAGGGGTGGGAGCAGAGAGAGACGACACAAGTGGGACGGGGTCAGAGGAGAGAGAGCTGAGCAGGGAGCCCGATGTGGGGCTCCATCCCAGGATCCCGAAGATCATGACCTGAGCCGAAGGCAGATGCTTAACTCACTGAGCTACCCAGGTGCCCCTCAGACATTTTTCTCTAGAAGTTTCTGAGTGTCTAGTCAGGCTTGGTGATGAGTTTGGGAAAGAAGTACATTCTTCTGTCCGCTGATTAGTGCATTCAGCTCAGTAAGAAGATCTGCAATCTTATGCCTGCTATTCTAATGATACTTATTTTTTCAGTTTTAGTTCTTTCACCTATTACAGTTGAAAGTTCTGTTGGGGGAGAGTAACTTGTACGTGAGGTTTCATTGACTGTTTTCTCTTAAGTATTGGAGATGGTGGTAAGCAGAGTCATGGCCCCCTGAAGGTTTCACATCCTAAGCCCCAGAATCTGTGTATCCCTTATGTTATACGGCAAGAGGGAATTAAGGTTGCTAATCAGCTGATGTTACCATATGGAGATTAGCCTGGATTGTCTGGTTGGACCCAGTGGAAAAGAGAAGCACAAGAGTCAGAACCAGAGAGTCAGAACTAACAGAGCTTTGAGTTTAAAAAACTCAAAGGACCATTGCTGGCTTTGAAGATGGAAGGGGGCCACGAGCCAAGGAATGTATGCAGTTTCTAGTAGCTGGAAAAGGCGAAACTAGATTCTCCCGAGGGCCTCCAGAAAGGAATGCAGCCCTCCTGACACTTGGATTCTAGCCCAGTGCAAAAACCATTTTGTACTTCTGACCTTCAGAAGTGTAAGAAAATAAATGCGTGGTGTTTAAGCCACTGAATTTGTAGTAACCTGTTAAAGCAGCAAAGGGAAACTAATAGAGTTATCAGAACACTTGACAAATTTGGTTCTGTTCCTTCGCCAGCCCCGGGAAAGCTGCTTAATCTCATGATTTATGGTTATGGGCACATCAGGTGTGGCAAGTGTTTACATTTTGGGGACTATCCTATTTTCCTATTATCCTGTTTTACAAAGTGGCAAAATTAGCCACTTTAGGGGCAGACGGAGTTGACTCGCTAATTCTACACATTTTTACACCTGGTAAATGTTTAAAATGCCAGTTCCAAGATTTTAGCAAAAAACAGTCTATGGGTTTTGGAGCAAGTAGTGGCCCTTGGGCCTTTCCCATCAGAGTTGCTGGACAGAAATGTGGCTGCACCCCACAGAGTAGTTTTCACCACCCAGCATTTGTTTGGGGGTAAGATGATAGCCCAAATGTGGTGGAGTTGATCACTTGAGTTTTGACTACAGATTTGCTTTAATTTTTAAAAATTTGCTCTTTGCTTATCGAACAATGTTAATATGCATTCTCGGAGAGCAAGGATACATCTAGGCAAAGACTTCCCAAACTGTAACGCATTAAATAAAAGAGAATATCGTTCATCAGATCGTCTATAGCAAGTATCCAGAGGGTTGTAGGCCCCCCAGTAGGTGATATCTTGGAATCAAAGTATCAATTATTGGTATTTAAAGATAATAGTTTTAATGGATGGGGTTAGTGATTGTTGTTGTTGTTGTTATTGTTGTTTTAAGGCTTCCTCCAGTAACTAATCTCCTAATCTTACGTTGTGATTTGGAGACAACTTTGATTAATTAAGGGTCTCTCCTTTGTTACAATGTAGAAATAGCAGTGTAAGGAATAAAATCTTGGGAATTTTCCCATATAAAAAATGAAACAAAGGCTAATGTAAGATTTTTAAAAATAATTTTAAAGAAATATGAGTGGAAAATTAACAGGATGGCATAAATATATATATGGCAGTTTCTGGGAGGAGCAGACTGCCTTGTATAGAAATGCATTAAAAATTGGAAACTCCTAAAAACCACAGAGGTAGGACATATTCATATTTGCATTTCCTTTAAATATACCCTTTTAGATTTGGAGTCACTTTGTTAGTTTAGGGGGGAAATTATAGACGTATAAAAAAGTAGGATTGATTTCTTCTTATAAACGTGAAGGTCTGGAAAAAACTCAGAACGATGTGGAGGAAAGAAAGTTTTGGTCTGTGTTCTACAGTGCTCTGGGCGGAGATTTTTCTAGGCTCTCACTTCTCTAGCATAGGAACTTCTTGAGCCTCGGCTCTGTGCACGCACTGCTCCTATATGACCCTTGACTCATTCGCTTGCATTTTATCCCCATCAAGTAATTCTTGGTGAATGGTGTGCTTTTCCCTGCCAGTGTCTCCATAGCAGAATGAGGATGTCTAGGTTATGTAAGAGGCCTAGGAACCTTCACTCATACCAGCAGATATCTGTCCGATCCCCTAGGCATTACTGATAAGTTAACAGACTGATGTTTTCTGTTGTATCTTTCATTAGCATGAATCAGCTCCCTAGTGTCTCTCTCCTGGGTGAACTGATGAAAGAGTTTCTGGGCAAAGCCCAGACCTGGGACCAGTGTGCTGCCCTACCTGCCCTACCCCAGGAGATAACCATCCACTAAGAACCCAGGGTTGTCCAGTAGAAATATATATGAGCCACACATGATGGTCACATACATAATTTGAGTTTTCCGACAGCCACATTTTTTGTTATAAAAAGTTAAAAAAGGTGAACTTAATTTTAAGAACATATTTTAACTCCATATATCAAAATGTTCTATTCCATATTATCAGTTATGATCAGTCTAAAAGTTCTTGATGTGTTTATACATTTTTTTCCTTAATCTGCACTCATAGCACATCTCTCCATGGATTGGCCACGTCCCGAGGGCTTAGTAACCACGTGTGGCTAGCAGCTACCCTACCAGGCAGTGCCACTCTGACCAGCTTTACCCTTAAGCAGGGATACCTTCCTTGAATCTGGAGAGAATTCTTGAATAGTTGCCATCCAGTGATTCTGGTGTGTTGTGTAAAAATTGAGTGATGTCGCTCTTTCCGCCATCTTTCCTTGCCGCCATAATGGTGTGCAGGAATGTCATGACAGATGCTGTCAGGAGCAGTAACAATGCTGGAAAGAGAGGCAGACTCCAGCTTCTTAGTAGGCTGGGCTCCAAAGTCATCGCCCGGTTTCTCGCCGTGATGACAAAGCCTGGTTGCATTGGCAAATTTGAAATCATTGATGATCACAGAGCAGGGAAAATTTCTGTGAACCTCACAGGCAGGTTAAACAAGTGTGGAGTGATCAGCCCAAGATCTGACGTACAACTGAAAGATCTAGAAAAATGGTGGGATAACCTGCTCCCATACTGCCAGTTTGGTTTCATTGTCCTGACAGCCTCTGCTGGCATCATGGATCCTGAAGGAGCAAGACGAAAACACACAGGAGGGAAAATCCCGGGATTCTTTTTCTAGGGATATAATACATATGTGCAAATAAAATGCCTCAGTGGCAAAAAAAAACAAAAAACAAAAACAAAAACTAAATGATGTCATGGAGTCACCTTGGTGAGCCCCAGAGAAAGCTGGTTTCCATGCCTTTTTGCTAGAAGACTGAACAGGCTCAACAGTATGGTGGAACACGCCTCTAATTGGTGACGTAAATGTGTGAATTTCAATGTCAGGAGGTGTGTCTGGGCCTAGAAAAGAATTATTTAGATAATTAGGCTCTTGCAAACAGAAGAGATGACAGTTTACAGCTGCGATCCATGGGATGTGTGCGGGCATCTGGCCTGGCCTCCGCCCCTCGGGGTTCAGCACACTTAACTCCTCTTGTCTCTCACCTCGCTGTCTGACCTGTTTATCTGCCACCTGTCCTGTTATATTCATCCTGTCCTCGCCCTGTTTATATCCATAATGCTGCTCTCTAGTTTATGCCCTTACTCCGTTGCTTATCGTAGCAATCTGAGAAGCAAGATTCCTGTAAAAACAGGATGACTGAAATCATGACCTGATATCCAATATCCGTGCACCAGGAACTTTAAGGTTAGAATATAAGAAGGTGCAGGCATGGTAGGTATGGAAGGGAGAGGGGGGAAGGGAGGAAGGAAGGGAAGAGCGCAGTCCTGTGTGGGAAAATGACTAAAAGCAGAGGGTCTCATAGCAAAAAATTCCCCAGTTACTGGACAAGCCGTTGTTGTCATGAAATTCTCAAGATGGGTTGCTTTGGGATTCACAAATGTATTGACTTTATTCAAATGCCTCTTGGATACGGGCAGTTGAGACATGGTCCCAGGCCCTCCTCAGTTCCTTCTGAAATTGTTAGTACATTCGACGCAATGTTTTGAGCACTTGCTATGTGCTAAACTTTATTCTTTTTTTAAAAGATTTTATTTATTTATTTGACAGAGAGAGAGAGGGAACACAAGCGGAGTGGGGGGGGGGTAGTGGGAGAGGGAGAAGTAGGTTTCCCGCTGAGCAGGGATCCCGAAGCAGGACCCCATCCCAGGACCCTGAGATCATGACCTGAGCCAAAGGCAGACGCTTAACCGACTGAGCCACTGAGGCGCCCCTAGACTTTATTCTTGATTCTAGGGATTCAGTGAACAGGAGTTGAGGTTTCTACTCTCATGGAGATTGTTGGAGTTAATGTGTTGAGGGAAGAAAAGATGCTACAAAGAGAGGTTGAGCAATGTAAACAAGTAAGACCAGTATATAAACAAGGTAAAGTTCAGTGTTGGGCCCATTCTTCAAAGGCAGCTCGGTCACCCAGTGTAGAGTGACTGGGAAAGCCTGTGCCAGCACAGTCAGGAGAGGCTTGCTGGAAGCAGTGGAACTTGCACTGAAGTGTAAAGGATGAGAGGGAAGGGCGTGTGCAGCAGGCGGAGGATGAGAGTGCTTGGTCACACCAGGATTGGGAGTGAGAAGTGGCCAGGCCCCTCCGGATCAGGCAGGGTGGGGCTTGCAGACTTGGTACGGAGCATGAGCCTCCTTGCAAATACAGTGAGAAGGTGTCAAGACGTGGTCTGAGAAGGAGCCGGCATGATCTGATTTAGATTTGTGACATACTCTGGCTGCTGGGCGAAGAAGGAAGTAGAAGGGGCCAAGAGTAGAAGCAAGATCAGTTGTGAAGCTACTGCTTGAGAAGGTATGTGGCCAGCAGTAAGGGGGCAGTGTTGAAGAGGGAGAGCTCTGGATGGATTGGAGAGGGATGGAGATAGGATTGACAAGATTGACTGATTGATCAGAGAGAGAGAGAGTGACAGCAAGCAGGGGTAGTGGCAGGCAGAAGGAAAAGCAGGCTCCTCACTGAGGAGGGAGCCCAGTGCGGGACTCAATCTCAGGACCCTGAGATCATGACCTGAGCCGAAGGTAGACAAATCACTGACTGAGCCACCCAGGCATCCCAGGGTTGACAAGATTTATGGTTAGGCTTTGATGAGTGACACGAGAGAGTAGGAGAAGTCAAGCAGAACTGCCACATGGGTGGTAGATAGGTAAGAGGGTTGTGGGGAATAGAGAGTTCTGTTCTGGCCACTGGTAAGTTTGAGTTGCCTGTTAGTCGTTTCTCATGGAGACAGATGTCAACCAGCAGTGACCTGTGTTCAGGTGTGAGGTTGGGTTCTGAGCTGTTTGGGGAATCTGCCGTCACCTAGGGAGACTTCACAGGCAGAGAAGAGAGATAAGGCTTCAAGCAATGACAGTTAGGAGATCAAGTAGGAGACCATGGAGGAACCAGTGAGGCAGGAGGAAGACCAGAAGGGAAGGATGTTCCAGATGCCGACAGAACCGGGTGTCTAGAGCAGGATGGAGTAATTGGTGCTGTTGTAAGTTCTTGACAAGTTGGGTAAGAGGAAAACACAGTATTCGCTGGGTTTGCCAATATGGAGGATTCCTGTAGGTGATGGTCTTGTGTTTTAGAGACGTGATTCAAGGCACAAATAAATTGACCTCCGCCGTCTCCTGCAGCAAACTTTCCTCACCCTCTCCCTTCTCTACATCACCCCTGCCGGCTAGATGTTCTCTCTTTGTTCCAGAGTACTGTGGCCTTTCTTTGTCCCTGGACTACCATAGCATAACATGATTTTCTGTTGAAATTAGGTTCTTTCAGAATGAGCTCCTTAACAGCAGAACTTATGGGTGGGTTTTTTTGTTTTGTTTTGTTTGGTCGGTTTTTTGTTTTGTTCTGTTTTTTGTTTTGGTATTTCCTAGCATGATGCAGACACTTACTTAGTACATGTTTTCTGAATCAGTGTGTTGAGGATCATTGAATACTGTGGTTTTGCTTGTGTTATTTACCCCTGTGTTGTGGCAGGCACAGGCCAACGAAGAGCACAGGTTTTCAGATTCTCCTCTGCCTTCTATGGCCATGGTCTTGGTGGACCGAGGTTAGCTTTTGCCCAGGACTGCCCCCTCCTCCCCCCATGCCCCTGGCCAGTGGCTGCTTTGGAAGCCTTTCTTAGCTCTGGTCCCCTCTTAGCTGTGGTCCTCTCTTCTTCGCCCTTTCATTCATACCTTGCACCTTCTCGGGAGCCACATTCGAGCACCTGTGGAGATCACGTCCCTGTTTCAGGAACTACATCTCTTCCCCACTTTTAGATTCTCTGGGAGAAGTCATCTCCAGTTACTGCATACAATTTACCTACCACTTTTACCCCATTGCATACTCCGTGTCTTAAAGACCTCGAAGCAGCTGATCATAGCAGCTTCAAGAGGGATCTTTTTAGCAAATTTTTTTTTCTTTTCTTCTTCTTTTTTTTGTTTTGTTTTGTTTGGGGGACTTTTTGTTTTTTTTGTGGTGTGTGTGTGTGTGTGTGTGTGTGTGTCTTTATGTGGTTATTTTCCCACCAGGGCTGTGTGGAAAATTTTCTTCTCCTACACTGTTTCTATCATTTTGTTTTCCACTTCATTATCCTCCTGTTGCAACACCACAATTATACTAGTTGCTGTGGAGATATTAAGTGCATTGCTAATAATGGAGGATTATTCCTTTAGGTGGAAGAATAGAAGCAAGAGGAGAATATAAATCTTGTTTTTGTGCAAATGTTTCCTAGTAACAAAAATAACTAAGTGGTTCTAGAGACTGTGGTGCAGAAATGTCTATATGGGGTTGGCTTATGTTTTTAAGAAGGATTGGCTTTCTTAATTAAAGAAAATATTAATTTAAGCTTCTGGCCCTCTTAGAGATTAATTCCCTAGTTTAATACTTTACTATTCATTCTTTAGTTTATATTCTTTGTCCAGGAGGATATTGTCCCAGATAGACCAAATTTTTCATAGACTTCATCTTTTAAAATTTTCCTTTTTTTTTTTTTTAAGATTTTATTTATTTACTTGACAGAGGTCACAAGTAGGCAGAGAGGCAGGCAGAGAGAGAGGGGGAAGCAGGCTCCCCGCTGAGCAGAGAGCCCAATGCGGGGCTCAATCCCAGGACCCTGGGATCACAACCCGAGTCGAAGGCAGAGGCTTTAACCCACTGAGCCACTCAGGCACCCCTAAAATTTATTTCTTAAAACCTTTTTTAAAATTAAAAAAAAATCCTTTTTAATAAACTTTACTAAAGGATACACGTTTTAATATTGTTCATCTCATTTCTATTTCATGAAATCTTAGAGTTTTCAATGGATTTTTTTTCTTAAGATTTATTTATTTATTTTAGAGAGAGAGAGCACGTGTGAGCATGGGAAGGGGCAGAAGGAGAGGGAGAGAGAAACTTTTAGCAGACTCCTCGCTGAGCTGAGCTCGGAGCCTGATGCGGGGCTTCATCTGATGGCCCTGAGATCACGATCTGAGCAGAAACCAAGAGGTGGATGCTTAGCCAGTTGCACCATCCAGGGGTCCCTCCATGGACTTATTATAATGAAGCTGAGCATGTGCCCTGGTTTGCCCAGGACAGCCCCAGTGTGTAAACTGTTGTCCTGGTGTAATTACTAGTGAGGCTGTCTTATACTCTCAGAACTGGCCTGCTTAGGATGTTGAATTATATGGTCACCCTAATTAAAGACCACATTTATTTGTTTTATTTTATTTTTTTAATTTTTAAAGATTTATTTACTTGGGGGGTGGGGCAGAGGAAGAGGAAGAGGGAGAGAATCTCAAGCAGGCTCCTCACTGAGCATGGAGCCTAACTTGGAGCTCCATCCCAGGACCCTGAGATCATATCCTGAGTGGAAACCAAGAGCCGGATGCTTAACCGGCTGAGCCAGGTGCCCCTAAAGACCACATTTAATAGGAACTAAGGGAATGAAGTATTTTATATATTCTTGTTTTAAAAAAATTTTTTTTAAAGATTTTGTTTATTTATTTGAGAGAGAATGAGTGAGAGAGAGCATGAGAGAGGAGAAGGTCAGAGGGAGAAGCAGACTCCCCAAGGAGCTGGGACCCCAATGCGGGACTTGATCCTAGAAGTCCGGGATCGTGACCTGAGCCGAAGGCAGTCGCTCAACCAACTGAGCCACCCAGGTTCCCCTATATATTCTTGTTTTAATCCAGATAACATATATGTACATATATTTAGATAGATAGAGATGGGTATACATGTGCGGATTGTATACACACACACATACATATATGTGTATATTTTTTTTCTTTCACTTCCTCCAGCTGATGGTTTAGAACTTGCCAAATGTCTTGATGCTATAGAAAGACACATATATATTTATACATACATGTATAAACATATATGTACACACACACACACACACGGATTTCTCATCTTCATAATTCCCTTATGTTATATTTTCACTCAAATTCATTTTACTATAATAATGCTTGACCTGGTTCCTCCTATATGGACAGGATCTATTTTCAAGGATTAATGTCCAAATGTTGACTGTTCTGTTTTGAAATGACTTCTCATATCTCATTTGATTTCCCTCTGTCCAATACAAATGCTCACCTCTTGTTAACATTAGATTTTTACCCCCTGCCTGTGTTAGAATTGGGTGTATATCCTAGACTATCCATTGCATCGTCTGTTAGCAGCTCAGTTATTGATCTACCCAAAGATAGGACAACAGCCATTAGAATAAAAAAGAAAGGCCTTTTATTGGATACCTTGAAGAGTAAAAAGTACCATTTTGATATTCAAACTTACCTTTAAAAATATACACATTCCTTCCCTGACCCATCCCACTTAGTGTCAAGTTTATTATTGTAAAAACTCTGAAAGCCATATGAAAATTTTTATAATTGATCCAAGATCCTTGGGGAAATTTCTGGGAGTTTATGTTCTGGGGCCAAGGGGATCTTGAAGTGGCTTGAAAAGAAAGTAAGAGTTAGTGAATTGCCAGTATTGAAGAACAAGCTCTTGGGATAATCTCTGGAGAAGGGTGCTGGCACGTCCTTCAGTATGTCAGGGGAATATAAGTCCGTGGAAGGGAGGGGGTTTGGTAAGAAGCAGAGAGCGCCATTTTGTGCCAGGCTGGCTGTGCTGTTGTAAACAGACAGACATGCTCCCTCCCCTCTTGGAGCCTACCACCTAGTGTGGGAGCCATCCGATTAAAACCAGGAAACAAGTATATAATCACCAACTGTGAAATAGTGCTGAGAGAGAAGAAGAGGGGAGACTTTTTTTAGGTCAGGAAAACAGCCCTTGGGGAAGGAACGTTAAAGTTGAGAAGGCTGAGAAGATGCTGGCCCTTTGTGTGGTGTTGATAGAACGATGATGGTGTTGCTCTATCAAGGTGGGACTCAAGTTAAATCATTCTGGATCATTTAGTCAATTAGTAGCAAACAAGGTGCCCTCTGGGTTCCTCTGTCAGTGTTTCTCAACGCTTTTTTTTCATTATTGCCTTTTTTAGGTAGTTTTTCCTAACTATTCCCTTCCTCCGTGTGAAATTTTAATGCCCTTTGGAGAATCACAAACCATTTCTTCCACCCTTAGAGCACCACTTTTCACCAGTGAGAATGCAAACTCTATCAGTTATTGTCTGTGGGGTGCATTTTAGGGTAGTCAGAAATGGGCTTTTATTGAGTTAACGTAATATCCTTAGATCTAACTGGATTTGAAGTTTCTTGAGGCAGAGACCATCTCCAATAGGGACAGTAGTAATAATGTGTGCCACTGACTGTGACACTTTTTTTTTTTTTAAAACATCCATGAGGTTGGGAAGGGTGAAATACAAGCATCTGAAGTAGAGTAGAAAAACCCTAAATGGCCTATAAGTTCATCTAATTTCCTATTTAGATGAAGAAACAAAGACTACTCGGAAGGCTGGGGTTAATCGGTCTCTCGAATCCACTTGGGCGCCATTTCCAGGACACTCTTGGTAAGGAGCAGATTTAGGAAGGTGGTGATCGTCCGGAGCAGTCCTGGTTTTATTGTTCAGCTTGCAAATTTGCATGTGCACATGTGTGCACACAGTTGCAGTCCCACCTAGGGAGATTAAATTGGCAGATTCTTCCAATACTTTTTCTAAAACAAGGATGAAAAGGAAAATCTGATTAGCAATCACTTCTGTGTTTCCGAGGCCACACACATCTGTCTAAAAGGTAGCTCTACAGGAACTTAGGAGAAAAGTGAACTAATGATAGAGGATACTAGTAAGCTTTTTAAGAGAAGGAATTAAGATGTCACTGTTCTTTACCACTCAGATTCTTTCATCATTAGGGTTGGAATCATACATGTCTAAAGGACATGGGTTTATCAAGGATAATTCATGTGATATATAAGGTTGGGAGAAATGCAGAGAATATATCTGAAATTAGGTGTTGGAACCTCTAGTCTGTGATTAGGTGAAATTAGGTGATGGAACCGCTAGGCTCTTTCTCTGTATCAGTCTCTGTGTGTTCACGTATGTGAGAGAGAAATTTTGTTCAAGCTTGTTCTAATTATCTGGCCAATAGTTATGGAAACTGGAGAAAGGTGTAGCGGTCTTCATGACCTGTCTTGTAATTTCTTTTTGTGCCTTAGTGAATTTTGGAGGTAGGCTCAGTGGATGACACACACTTCTAAATTTTGCAGCCATTACTTCCTTTTACTGTATCTTCATCCACCATCAGTCACATTTTAATTTTTTTAATTTTTAATTTTAATTTTAATTTTTTTCAAGATCTGTATACAGTGGTGTAATCCAAGTCTACTCCCCCCCACCCCAACCCTTTTTAATCGTGCTTTTTAGTTGTTTTGTTTACCTTCTTGACAAGTCCAGCACCTTTAGTAGGTGAGCAAGAAGTAGACAAATTATGAAACTACAGCCAGATGGATGTAATTTATAAATTCTTTCCAAAGGGTAAAGTGGAGAAGACAGAAAGTAGAAGTATGGTATCAGTCTCTAAACCTCATTTCTGTTCTTTTTGCTCCATTTACACAAGCAGGGGAGCCCTGGCCTTACCCAGCCATCATTAAGAAAATGAAGCTGAATTTGTTTGTTTGTTTGTTTTTAAAGATTTTATTTATTTATTTATTTGACAGACAAAGATCACAAGTAGGCAGAGAGGTAGGCGGTGGGGGGGGGGGGGGAGAGGTGTGGCAGGATCTTTGCCGAGCAGGGAGCCCGATGTGGGGCTCGATCCCAGGACCCTGAGATCATGACCTGAACCAAAGCCAGAGGCTTTAACCACTGAGCCATCCAGGTGCCCCGAATTTGTTTGTTTTAAATAATGTACTTGCACCATGCTTCTAAAATGCGATTTATGAAGCAATCAGGGTTGGATACATACTTTTTTATACAAGTAATTAATTACCTAGTTTTGAATTCTAAGAATCCTTTGGTTCCTTCCAACATGAAAAAAAAAGGAAACGTTGATAAAATGCCTTTTTGAGTCATTTGTCCTCAAAAACATTTTTATTCATTAAAAGGAGATTTGATTATCTTCTACAGAGGATTTGGATTGAGTCTTTAAACGTAGCCAGAACTTAACAAATATAGCTGTCTGATAAGCCACCTTTATTATTATTTGTTTATAAACCATACGTGTTACTAGTAGTTCTAAATGTTTTGTGTGGAAACGGAAGTAGTGGAAGTAATGTGGTGTCAGCTATGAATTGCCACAGACACGGTTGTTAATGACAAGTGGAATTTGCTGAGGGTGTGCCAGCCATAAGACATTGGAAATGGAAGTATGAGGCCCGGACTCCCCAGAGTCAGCCTCCAAACAGAGGCTGCTTTCACAGGAAGAGGTTCCAAGGTCCCACAACTTTTGGGTTAGGACCAAAGAGTAAAATTGTCGTGCGGTAGGGTTCTACTTTACAAAAGGCATTCAGGATAACCAGGTTCCATGTGCATTTGTGAACTGAAGTTGTAATTCACAGAAGCCTTAAGAAGGCCTGATTGAAATTGACATCTTTAAGATCACAGTAGGAGGCAGAATGGCAGAAAAATATCTCTTGGACCTGGCCACTAATTCCATCTTATTGGCAGATATGCTTCATGTCAGCTGCATCTTACCTGATGGAAGGTTCTTGGTAGAAGGTTACTTGAGGCAGACACAGCTTGGGAACTCTTCCATTCGAGGGCTCCATTAACGTGAGTGTTTGGCTACAAGGATGTTCTTAAGGGATGTCTTAGATGTCCTCCTGGAAGCAAAACAAGTCTTCTCTTAGGTGTGGTTTCATCTGGGTACAGTTTTGCAAATGGCACATTATGGATCTGTGCTAAGTGCCTCCTCCTGTGTGCGTAGGCTGCACTGAATGAGGCCTTTAATTTCAGCATGAACTGGGCCCTGCCATTTGGTATCCAGAGCACAGCCTCCGTGTTGGTTGGGATAAATATGTATGTGGAATATGAAAACTGTGGGGGCAGTGATGGAGTTACAGATCTAAACATGTTCTACCACAAAGTGGAGTGCTGCCCTGACCACAGAGGTTGCTCCGTCCACATTAAGTAGTGTTTAGAACGCTCTCTACATTTAGAAGGCTTAAGTGCTTTTGAATTATAGGGCAAATTTAGATCAGTGGTTGTGTTTGAGCAAATCGTCTTTGTTCTCGAAGGACATAACCAGAGCTGTTTTTGCCATTAATGTAGGAATATTGCTGTACAGCTTGAATCATAATATTTGGAGTATTTTTTAAATACTTTTAAAACGTTATCACTGTCTTAAATATGAATGAGTTTATAGGTAAATCTAAGAAGTACTTTTTTTAAATTAATAGGCTTTATTTTTTGGAGGAGTTTTAGGTTTCCAGAAAAAGTGAGCAGAGACTGTGGAGTTTTCCCTATCATTAATGTCTTACTTCAGTGTCATACATTTGTTATCACTGATGAGCCAGTATTGATACATTATTATTAACGAAATTCCATAGTTTACATTAGAGTTCACTCTTTGTGTTATGGGTTTTGAAAAATGTGTAATGACATGTATCCACCATCCCAGTGTCATATGAAATAGTTACACTGGCCTAAAAGTTCCCAGTGCTTCACCTTCTCATTCCCCTGCCCTAACTCCTGGCATTCACTGATGGAAGGTTCTTTTTTTTCTTTTTTTTTTTTTTTTTAAAGATTTTACTTACTTATTTGACAGACAGAGATCACAAGTAGGCAGAGGGGCAGGCAGAGAGAGAGGAGAAAGCAGGCTCTCCACGGAGCAGAGAGCCCAATGTGGGGCTCGATCCCAGGACCCTGACATCATGACCTGAGCCGAAGGCAGAGGCTTTAACCCACTGAGCCACCCAGGCGCCCCCTGATGGAAGGTTCTTGGAAGAAGGTTGCTTTACGTATTTATTTCAGAGAGAGAAATAGTACACATGCTGGGGGAGAGGTAGAGGGAAGGGGGAGAAGGAATCCCAAGCCCACTCAACGCTGAACATGGAGCCCAACATGGGGCCCAATTTCACAACCCTGAGATCATGACCTGAGTGGAAATTTAAGAGTCAGACACTCAACCAACTGAACCACCCAGGTGCCCCACTGTTGATTGATTTTTATTGTTGGGTTCAACTATGTCCTCCCTGATTTCCTGCCTGCTGCACCTATTAAAGTGACTTTTTAAAAGATCACAATTAGCAATATCAGAATCCAGATTAAAGCTAGTTCTCCTAATTGTAATGAAATATTCTTTGCCCATGATGTTTCCCCTAGAAAGCCCCTTTGCTTCTTGTTTTCATTGTATTTCCTATTGTTGACAGTTAGAGAGTAGCTCACCCACTAATATACTATTACTATAACTGTAATATACTATTACAGTTGAACCAAACTACCGTGAAAAGTGCCTTTGACTAGTGCCTTTGACATGCATGCAGTTCTTTTACTCATTTTGTTTGTTTAGAGATGTGATGGCAGGGGCGCCTGGGTGGCTCCGTGGGTTGAGGTGGAGGTCATGATCTCAGGGTCCTGGGATTGAGCCCCATATCAGGCTATCTGCTCAGCAGGGAGCCTGCTTCCCCCTCTGTCTCTTTCTCTTGCTCTGCCTACTTGTGATCTCTCTCTCTGTGTCAAATAAATAAATAAAATCTTAAAAAAAAAGATGTGATGGAAAACTGGGATTATATATATATCTGTATCTGCAAGGATAAGTCAAAAATTACTCTTTACTTTCCCCTGTAGCAAGCTTTTAGACACTTTAGGGAGATGGGGGCAGGTGACTCTGGGGTTCTTTTTCCATGTGCTGACCCTCCTCCTCCTCTTGAAGGTGGCATCTGCTAAGGTCAGGAGGGCATTTGAGGTGTCCAGACCCATACATAGTACTTGGAAAGCAAGAGAGAGAAAAAGCATGGTCAGGAATGATGACATTCGTGTTTCCTCCACCAGTTTTCACTTTCTGTGCCTGAGGTGTAACCTCTGACTGTGTATGACTTAGAAGCTCAAGATAAAAGCATGTGGCTGATTCCTTTGTTCGGTCAGCATCCCCATCCCGTTCTGTGGGGGCTCATTAGTGCCTGGCTGGTGTCTCAGCTTCCACCATCGGGACTTCGAGTTTATATCTTAATGCTCAGCTCTGGCCCCTGCCCCCAAAATGTGTTCATCATCCCAGGTCTCTGGGCGCTTTGCTTCATCTTCCTTTATCTTGCTCGAGATTCAGTTACAAAAAGTTCTTTTAGTCAGCCTCTCATTTCACTTCTTTCTTTCTTCTTCCTCTTTTCCAGTTATTCCTGGTACTCAATTGTTCTTCTGTTTGGACACCAAATAACTCTTTGGAGTCATGAGAGATTGCTTTCTTGACTCTCCTTAATAAGTTCTCTGAACATCATCCTTCCTCTCATACTTAAAAGAAGATTTGGGGGCCTCTGGGTGGCTCAGTCAGTTAAGTGTCCAACTCTTGATTTCAGCTCAGGTCGTGATCTCAGGATCCTGGGATGGAGCCCTGCCTCAGGCTCTGGGCTCAGCACGGAGTCTGCTTGAGATTCTCTTTCTCTCCTGTTCTCTTCATGCATGCTCTCAGATCTCTCTCCCTCTCTCTCTCTCTCAAAAGAAATAAAATAATACCTTAAAAGATGTTGCTTTGTGAAATAAGGATTATGTAAGTATGCCAGTCTGTAGTTTGCCATGGCATTGTTTGGAAGGAATGTTGGAAACCTGTTGGATGAGACCGATCATGGGTAATGATGCACAAGGTAAACCAGGTAAACTCTTTTTTAAAAAGATTTTATTTATTTGTCAGTGAGAAAAGAGAGAGAGCACAAGCAGGGGGAGCGGCAGGAAGAGGGAGAAGCAGGTGAGCCCCATGTGGGATTTGATCCCAGGACCCTGGGACCATGGACCTGAGCCGAAGGCAGACGCTTATCCGTCAGAGCCACCCAGGTGTCCCCTGGGTAAACTCTTCATAAATGAGTTGAAGGAAGTATAAGTTATTCACTTTTAAAACCCAGTTTCTCACAAGAGAAGCAAACTACTAAGTAGGGAGTGGCCCACCTCATAGAAATCTTAAGAGCAAGGACAACAAGAGAGTGGGAGAGAAAAATAAAAACTGGAGGAAAGGGTCCCAGATCCAAGAGACTGGAATGGCTGGGAATCTGAAGGAGATTCCTGAGCAAGAGACGGAGGGTTCGCACGATTAAGCGCTGGGTTAAGTGACGCAGGTGTAGCATGCGTTGCTCATTCTCTGAAGCTCCTCAGGTATGTTCAGGGTACTGTAGGATCCTGCTGGTCTGGATTCTAATCCATGTATCCTGAGGAGCTACTCTGCCTCCAGCAAATGTACCCGACCCCTGACCAGACATGAACTCTCCTGTGGCCTCTTCCTAATAACAACCGCCTCCCAAATTTGTTTCCATCTTAGTTCATGTTTATTCGTGTCTCGTTTAATTTTTACTTCTAGCCTCATTTTTATTTTAAAAGACACGATTTTGAGCCAGAGTAATCACGGTACATATGTACATTTTGCTTTCATTCTATGAGCTGTATAATTATGCCCTATTTAACCAGAGAGTCTGACCTCTTTGCTACTTGGTGGGGCATTACCACAAATGGCATCTTGCTGAAAAGAAAACTTTTAAGTTTCTAGGACAGAGCATTTTTATTTGCTTACCACACACAGTGACCAAAATGAAAAGTAGGGTTTATTATTTTTATCCTTAGTACATAATGATATTAAACAGACTTTGTGCTTACGATAAATTTTTTTTTAGAGACTGTTAATATGGTAACTGATACTTGGAAATGTGTGTTGGGATTTTTGCCTCATCTTTTCTAACTTTTTAGTGGTAACAACAACTTGTGTTTATTTTAGAAACATTTAAACCTGGATAAGAAGGAAAGTTTAAGTCACATATAAATCTGTCACCTGTTCCTCCTTTGCATTATCTTTCTAGCATTGTGTTTACACAAGCAACTTTACAAGATAAATGGGGTTATACACAGTACAATTTTGTACTCTTGAATATATCATGAACCTCTTGTCATGCCCCACTAAACATGGTAAGGAAGAGTTTCAGTCTCCTATCGTGTCCATCCATCACCGTGTATTTAAGTAGTCCCCTGTTGTTGGACACCTAGTTATTTCCAGCTTTTTACTGTTGTCAACAGTGTTAGAGGCTCAGAACTGAATCTTTGTTCACATTCCTAGGTTGTTTGTAAAGTATAAGAAAGGTTTTGCCGTAGTCCTGGAGACGCTTGATGATTTGGTTTGTTTTTTAGCCACTTTGATCTATGAAAGCATGACATCTCACTTTGACATGGGTTTCTTTGCTCACTGGCAAGGTTAAACACTTTCTCACTTTTGGTATGAAAGTACAAAAGGGTTCTTTTCTTTTATTGCTGAAGATCGGAGGGCATTTCTTAAATTTAAATAATTAAGTTTCACTGTTGTACCTTTTTGTCATTTCTTAATGACATTAATGACATAATCTCTAAGTTGTTTAGGAGTTTGGATAAACAGTAATACCTTTGCTTCATGAAGGAAAGGACTAGATTTCTGGAAGACCTAATAGAAAAAACTATAGAAACTGGAGGTTGTAAGACATAGGGCTTTTTTTTTTTAATGTAAGATTTTATTTATTTATTTGACAGAGATCACAAGTAGGCATAGAGGCAGGCACAGAGAGTGGGGGGGAAGCAGGCTCCCTGCTGAGCAGAGAGCCCGACATGGGGCTCGATCCCAAGACTCTGGGATCATTACCTGAGCCGAAGGCAGATGCTCAACCCACTGAGCCACCCAGGCACCCCGACATAGGGCTTTTTAATCTGTTGCTCAACCTTTCCCTCTAGCCTTAAAAAAAAATTTTTTTTGACTCCCGTTTCTGGGATATTTTGAATGCAGTCTGTATGAGGCAGAGGGAAATACAGAGTGACCTTTCAAGATACTTTAAATTTAAGAGTCTATAATTAGAAAACACTACTTGAGTTCTCATAACATAATTTTACTCTTAAGGCCCCCATCTAAATTGGTGGGTCATTCCTCCCCCTCCTCGTCTCCTTCCCTCTCTCATTCGTATCTGCTGTATGTACATCCGAGGACTCTGCTTCTGAAAATACTCATGGCATCACATTTGTTGGTTGTATAATATTACAGTGCTTTCCCTCTGCCCACCCTTTAGAGGATTATTCAGTGACTTCCTTATCTGACTTGCAGGGAGCTTACATGGGACTCTTTGGGAACACAGTTGACTGTCTTATACAGAGGGAGTTAGGCTGGGAACAGATACCCATTGACTCATGTGCCAAGGAGACAGCAGAAAACCTGACACACAGGGTCCCTTCCCTCATTAAGTGTCCAGAAAAGAGACAAGTAAATCTTTACTAACAATTGACTTTATAATCATACTTAACGAACTGTTATGATGGAGAAAGAGGATAATGTGGCCTTGGTGAAGGGGGCCCTAATGTAGCCTGGAGGAATGAAGGAAGCCTTCTCTAAGGAAATGATGCCAGTTGCACATGCCTGGGAAGAGTTGATACACACTGTCCCTGGCTCTCCCTTGCCTGTGACCTGCACGCGAATTCATCTATTTCTGCTTTCTTTGGTGGCTTAACAATACCTCACAGGTTTTTTTTTTTTTTTTAAGATTTTATTTATTTATTTGACAGAGAGAGATCACAAGTAGGCAGAGAGGCAGGCGGGGGGGGGGGGGGCGGGGAGCACGCTCCCTGCTGAGCAGAGAGCCCGATGCGGGGCTCAATCCCAGGACCCTGAGATCATGACCTGAGCCAAAGGCAGAGGCCCAACCCATTGAGCCACCAAGGCACCCTAATACCTCACAAGTATTAACGAGAAAATAATACCACTAGAGTTGAGTAAGAATTTGAAGATTAACACTAAAGAAAAGCTCTTAACTAATGAGCCTTAAGAACAACATACTTTGCCTGCTGGAATGAAAAAGGTTGACAGATCACGGGGACATGTCTTCTTCGCAGGACTTGTGGAATAACTGGAGTTCAGTGGTCCTACATCTTCTGTGTAGAGGACGGGAATAGCTAGAGAGCCAAAAGTCCTTTTCTAGCTAAGGTTTGCTCTCTAGTAAAATAAAAATTCATCTTTTCTCCATCTTATATTTTACATTCCAGCTTACAATAAAAGGCGTCTTAACCATGGTGGCTTTTGTCATTTGGAAACTGTCTGCGTTTTACTGCCAGGTAGAGCTTTAGATGACTATGACAAAAGGAATATTCTTTTAAATTGTTAAATCCCCCAAGACGATTGTGGCTGTTCTTTGCCAGACAACGACTCTCAAGTCCTTTAGACTTAAAAACAGATGCTTCTGGGGAAAGTTGCTTTCCATGCATCCGGTTACTTAGGTTTTTTAATGTGGCTGCATTTTTGTCCATCTCCTGATATTGGAGAAATTGTTTTACAGATCTGGAGCTGTCTGCTCCTCAGCTCTTATCAGAAGCGTGGCTGAAGGAAATGCAGGTGCAGGAGGGATTTCTGGTGCAGTTGTGTCTCTGAAATGAGCCAGATCGCATAGCTGCTTATTTGTATTATGTCGCCTTGGCTTCCGACCAAAGCAACTCGAGAGAGTTATGCTTCGGAATGTATTGAGGGACCCCCAGAAGAACCATCGGATGACGTCATGCGATGGCCTGCCCGGTCTGCGCTGTTGCCCGTGGCCCGCCTCCTGTGTGCAGACCCGCTGCGGCAGAATGCCTGAGCTCAGGGTCAAGAAAAGCTTTTTCCCCTGGAGAAGAAAATCTAGATCCCCACTCCTCTTTCTCTCAAATTATGGGTATGAAGATACATACACATTCTCTCTCTGAGTTTAGGAAACACGGTTTCGTCTCCTGCTTTACCCTGGACAAAGGATGTGAGCTAACTCTGCAGCCAGTGCAGAGCCCGTCTTTGTCACATTGTAAGACTTAGTTCATTCGATTACCTCTTGTCTATTTTAGTTACTTAACAATAGTGCACAATATGCCAGGTGCTGTTTCTGACCTCCTTGTAAATATTAACCTCTTCAGTCCTCTTAAAGGCCCCCCCAGAGTTTCTACTGTTATTCCGAATTATAGATGAGGAAACTGAGGCACAGAGAGGTTAAGGAGCATGCCTGGAGTCATACGGGTTCTGAGTGTGGAGTTGGATTTCAGAGCCCTTGTTCCTTAACCACCCCACTTCCCAGCTGTGCTGCCTTAGCAGTGATTTGCTCCCCCGAGCAGGGAGAGACTATCTTCAGTCCCAGGTGGGACCCCACCCTCTTTCAGGGTAGCTTGTGACCAAGAACCCCTGGTGTGTATTCACCTGCCTCTCATTCTCCGCTACTCTTCTTAGAGTAGCGTTTTATTTTATACGTTCTACCACTTACTTTATTTCTTTATGAAGTTCTACATGGTACATATATTTCAAATTAAAATAAATCATGAGCTGCTGTGACATTTTTTTTAAATGGGTCCCTTCTTACTATGACTCAACATTAGGATGTGTACATAGAGTTTTTGGCGTAGGAAGCATAAATTTGCATTCTACCATCCACCCCCCTCTTACCCATTCTTCTTCTTGACAAGGGGACACACGTTCTGAGTTTGACTAGACGAAAGGCACCATGTTAGTGATATAATCGAAAAAATCTATAAGCTGAATATATTATTACTATCATTAATATCAACTTATAAACAGTTGAAGTCTTTTTAAAAAAATCCATTAAAAGATTGCAGCAGCTGTCTGTATTTCAAAGAGAATCTTCCAGCATTGTCTCAGAAAGCCACAGAGTGACGCCTCCTAGCAGCCGGGGCTTTCCAGACACTGAACTCTGTGCCCTGTGTGGGCAGTCAGTCCACCTGGCCTGCAGAGCCCTCAGTGCCCAGCCTCTGTCCTCCCCAGCATGTCACTACTCCTCTGATGACAGTCCTCAGCAGTGCCTGCCTTGCCATTCTTCAAACCGGCCTGGCTCCATCCTGCCTCGGGGCGTTTGAACCAGCTGCTCCTTTGGCTGGAGCGCTCTTCTTCCCTGGCTGCCCCACCCCCACATCCCCCACTGTTATTGTCCTAAGTAGCATCCCCTCAGCATCCCTGACCGCTTTCCCTAAATGAGCCCCATCAGCCTTGCTCTGACTCTGATTGCCCTCTCTCGGTGGCATCTCTTGAGGTCTTCTTGTTTATCTGCTTGCTTGTTTCCACATTGGAAAGTGAGCATGGTGAGGGACGGGAATCTGCCCACCTTCACTGCTCTCCCTCTAAACAGGGTCTGGCACATATTAAGTAAATGTCAGTGGAATGAATGGCCGGGTTACTTTTCTCCTCCTCAGATGCCTGGTAGAGTCCGTGTTTTCCTGGTGACGCTTCCGGGAGGACAGGATTAGCTCTTCATTTCACCTCCGTCCCCAGAAAACCCCAGAAAAAAATAACAACAGAGCATCCTTCTTACTGAGCCTCTCACTTTTTACGTCTTTTAGAGCCATCGTCCTCAGCCCCATACCACTCTTCCACTAAAAGGGTCTGCCCTGAGACGGGGGTGTTGATTGGTACGAGAACCAAGGTGGGGTTCAGCGTGCTCCCATCTGCACCCAGTAGGTTTGATGCTTCCCTCCCGCTGCTAGGTCATGAGTGTGATTTGCATCAGCTCAAGACTGGTTACCTAGCAGTTGTCCTGCAACTTCTCTGCTATCTTCCCTTTCCAGTTAAGACATTCCAGTCATGCTTTAGCTGAGAATTTCCTTGGGAGAGAGGGTCTTAGATTTCATGCTGATCCAGGTGAGTGGATGCTCCCTCATTCATTTGATTGTTGCCTTAAATGACAGTAAGAGAACTAGAGTAACACCAAAACCTCTTAACCACGCTGCATTACTACCCAAAGATAGCCCTCAGGAACCGCCTCACCCCTGCCTTCAGAAAAGTCTGTGGCTCTAAAAATCACCAAAGAAACATCTGTCAGCTGCACACCTATTTGGCCCCATACTGAAATTATTACTAGCAATGTTATTTCATTTTTAGAGTTTTTTAAACCAAGGTTTAAAAGATGTGGTAGTTAACACCCATTCTGTGTCCACTGAGGAGAAAGTTTTCTCTTTTAGGATGGACATTGTGCAATTCATTTCACTATCTAGACTAATTTGAATCTCATTTGAAGGATAAGTTTATTCTTTTTTTTTTTTTTAAGATTTTATTTATTTATTTGAGAAAGTCCCAAGCAGGGGGAGCAGCAGACAGAGGGAGAGAGAAGCAGACTCCATGATGAGCAGGGAGCCCAATATGGGGCTTGATCCCAGGACCTTGGGATCATGACCTGAGCCGAAGACAGACACTTAAAGACTAAGCCATCCAGGTGCCCTGAAGGATAATTTTATTCTTAAATAAAAAGAGCAGTTACATTATTTTAAAAGATTTATTCACTTTTTTAGAGAGCGAGAGAGAGCATGAGTTGGGGGATGGGGGAGGAACAGGGAGAAAGAAACTTAAGCAGACTCCATGCTGAGTTTGGAGACCCACGTGGGGCGCAATTTCATGATCCCGAGATCACGACCCGAGCCGAAACCAAGAATCTGAGGTTTAACTGACCTCACCACCCAGGCACCCCAGCAGTTACATTTTCAATGCAAAATATTTTTTCTTCTATACAGCTTCTGGGCACCTTATGACTGGGGCTTATTTGACTCTTCTAAAACACATTCTTTTTTTTATCATTACTAAATTAGTATGGTGTTTGCCTAATAAGACTTAAGCCCTAAGATGGACTCCAGGGTCTTGTAATTCCAAGTTAATTAAAAATAAATTTTTATGAATATTTAAGAGTCATTGTTCAGCACAGCATTCTGTAGACTTATTTGTTTGTCTTCTGTAAAATTCAAAATAATTCTAGGAATGTTGCTCAGATTTAGAATGCCTATATAGAGCCAATACTAGGAATGACAGCTATTTCTGAATATTTGACCCCGATGATATCTCCCTCTTTGTCTGGTAGTGTCTGTTCCATTGAAGCTGGATGAAGAAAGGAACTCATTTATTCAACAAATACTTACTGAGCAATTTCTGTGTGCCAGGCGCTCTGTTCAGGGTTGCGAATAAGCCAGTGAACAAAACAAAATCCCTGCTTTCAGAAATGGAGCTTTTAAGAAGCTCGCACATTTCCTCAGCAGAAAAATGGGCAAAGGAAGGCACAGAGGACTTTATTTACTGGCAGGTGTCCTGGGGAAACCCCCTTCCAGCTGACAGGCAGACTCTCCGAAAAGGAAGAGAGTGGAAACCCAATCTGGAAAGTGAGATAAAGCGATCTTATGCTCTCATTTAACTGCTGCAGAAGCCTAGTAAAGAGATCCACACCTGCCAAAAAGGTGCCAGGTTGATATAATCTCGACTTAGAAAACAAAGAAACAGCACTTGTCAAGTATGTCTTTTTCATGTATTTTTTTAGTTTCACAGATAATGCCCAAATTCTGCCTCCACTACCCTCTCCCAGCCTCTGTTATCAGTATCTGATGCATCCTTCCAGAGTTTCTCTGTACACAGTTGATACTCACATTTGCTCTTTTCATAAGGTAAAAGATAGTAAACTGTACTTCTGTGCAATGTATGTTTTTCTCTGAATATATGTAGGAGGGTTTAACAAATCAGTACTAAGAGAGCTTCCTCATTCTTCTTTTTTTTCCCCCTCAACAGTTACAGAGTAGTCCATTGTATGGATGTACCACAATTTAAATAGTGACCTATTGATGGACATTTGGGTTGTGGCCAGTCCTTTGCTCTTAAACAATGCTGCAATAAATAACTTTGTACCTAGGTTATTCTGCATGGACACAATTTGATGTGTATACATTTGCAGAGCAGAATTGTAGGTCATAAGGTGTATGTATAATTTTGATAAGATACCTTGTCAAATTGCCTCCCAGAGGGAGTTTTTCTTATTCCCATCCCCGCTAAAAACTTGTGGGGGTAGCTATTATCTGGGCCTGAATTTCATCACCAGTCTCTTAGGCTGAATGGTTTCCGAGGGTAGTGTCAGTTTAGGAACATTATTTGTTCAGAATTTTCAGTGGTGTTTTATAAAAGAAAATGCTTAGAAAAGTAAATAGGACTAGAAGTCAGTTTTGTTTTGTTTTTATTGTACAAAAGACCATCTTAAATCTTCTGTTATATAATTGAAGACCATGGTTGTCCACACTAAAAATGCTACATTTTAAATACTGAAAATATATAGAAGGGTGCTTCTCAGGCTCATGCTGTACCTGGGTGACCTGCTAAAAGTAAGACCTTTCTCCTTAATTTGGTCCTATATTGCTAACTGAAATAGGACAGTATGCAAATATGAGTTAACACAGCAGGCCTGAGACCACTCTCTTCGAAAGGCCTGCTGGCAACCTTGGCCCTTTGGTGGCCTCTGGGAACTTGGTTTGGGGAGGGTTCCCACCATTCCCTCGTTAGTGTGGCTCACTGTGCCTAAACTGTGCAAACGAGACAGTGTCTGTTGAACACCTGCTTGCATTCCAGGAGTCTGGAATTTGGGTACATGCCCGATGGCAGGTTTCTGTGTGACCAGCCCCAAAGAAACCCCAGACGCTGAGTCACTAATGGGCTTCCCGGGTAGACAATATTTCACAGGAGCTTCAAAACTCAGTGTTGGGTAATTAAGCACAACCTGTGTGATTCCCCTGGGACGGGACCCTTGGAAGCTTGCTCCTGATCACCTCTGGGCTTCATCCCATGGGGGGCCTTTTCGCTTTGCTGATTTGTATCCTCTTGCTGTAACAAATCATAGCCATGAACAGGAGTATAGGCAGGGTCCTGGGAGTCCTCCTTGTGAATCCTTGAACAGGGAGTGGTCTTGGACTCTGACACAAATCGGCTCTGCAAAGATTTTAATATCTTGTCTGTCTGTAGTATTAGTAGTGAGTGACAGATATTTTTAGAATGCAGTTAATTAACCTTTGGCATTGTGTCTTGACTTGTAGTCTGTGTTCTGCTGTAAAATGTCTAATTCCTCAGATTTCTGGACAGTGATTTAGCATTTACGTCTAACAAATAGAGGCAGCAAGAAGGCTGCTGGGTAATGGAGGGTTTCCGTTTAATGGTGAATCCATAACTGGTTCTTCGGTCCTCTCAATGTCTGTATTTAGGCTTAAATCCTTTTTGTTTGAATTTTCTATAATCTGATTATTAGATAATGGATTTATTCAAATTCCTTCAGACTCCTGGCCCATAGAAGTTTAGTTAGGCAGTCTGATTTCTGACTATGCTCTGATCCTGAAGCTTACCTGCAAATAGTCCTAAAAACTTCACTTAGGACAGCAGCTCTTTGTCTGAATAGGACATAAGGCCCCAAGATTGAAACAAAGCTTAATTTTAAATAATTGTATCATCTTAGCATCCCATTTTCAGTGTTAAAATATTCAAATAGAAAACTGGTAAGTGTTAAAGACAAAGATTTATTTGTGCAAGCTACTTTTCCTAAAGAAATTAGATAGCTTCTAGAGAAGAGGGTTTCTATGGCTTAAAAATATTAAATGTAGTCTAAAGCGGTGGTTCTTAAGGCTTGCGGTTGGTTGGGCGGCGTATTTGTGATGGTAATGACTGAGATTGAATGGCATTATGGCCACTGCTGTTCTTCCTGGCTCATCTTTGGGCTTCATTTGCACAGCAGCCTTATAAGGTTACTACTCTTAAGTCCACTTGAGATGCAGAGGGTTTTGGGACTCGCCCAGAGTTAAGTGTTGGGAAGGACAGGATAGAGTTTGAATATGAGTCATCTGTCTACACAGGCTGAGCGCTTAGCCGCTCTGCTCTCCTGGGTCACATGGTAACATCTCGCTGGTGCTGCAGGAAAGAGGTCACATGAAGAACCTTGTACGTTTACCTTTGAGTCTAAGAGTGACCTGATCATTTTCTGCTGAGTGTAAGAAATGCTCATTCCTTGGTCTCTAAGTGTCAGGAATCCTCGATGGGATCCTTGCAAAATACAAAACTGGGCACGTCACTCCCTGATGCCATTATCCTGGGGCAAAATCCAGATATCATAAAAAAGCGTTATCAGGTTCTAGAAGAGCCTACCTCTCCCTTTCAGCCACACTGACTTTCCTTCTGTTCCCATACATACAGACCACATTTTCCTTTGTTGCTTAAGACCTCTGCACCTGCAGTTTCTCTGCCTTAAATAACCCCACCCCACCTTGCCTGACTTGCCATCACTTTTCAGATCTGGCTTCAGAAGCCCTTTCTCAAAGCCTTACTTGAATGATAGGGGTATGCCTTTGCAATGTGTTCCTAGAATCTTGATTTTCACTCTCCAAACATTTCTCTCCCTATATTACAGTTGTTTGTTTCCCCAGCTAGACCCCAGACTCTGTGAGGCCAGGGGCAAAGGACTGTCTTGCTCCCCTGACTGTAACGAATGTTCTTTTGTGACTGACATTTGCATGAAGCAGATCCTCAGCAACAAATTCATGAACTTAAATTCTAAGCTTCATTCCCAAGAATTACTGGTTTGGGAATCTGAGGAACAGAGCTGACTATCCCTAGTTGTCTGCACAAGCCCAAACATGTTACAGTGCTCAGCAGGCTCATTTATCAGCTGTGACCCCCAAATTGGGAGAACCGACTTCAGGTGTAGTTAAGGACTTAAAAATACTTTGGAGAGCAGTTCACCCCCATATTGCTTGCCAGTAGTAACTGTAAACCAGTCAGTCAGCACCTTTTTTAAGTTGGCTATGGAGTTTGGCAGACTTCAAGAAGTTTTTAGACAAGGGAAGATCCCCCCCCCCACTAAAATACACCTTTCAAAAAAAAAGGTTGGAGAAAATTAAGTTGTATCATATGTTTAAGATGAAAATCTTTGCAAAGTATAGTTACATACCCCTTTTGCAGCTGTCAAGAACAAAGTAAAATTTATATCATGTATTAGACTTTTAATAGTACTTACAGATAGTAGGCATACTGGAACCCCTCTTTTAGAATGAGTATTATTGGATACAGGGAAGAAAAAAGACAACTTCCTAAATTGTATTTGTTCCTTCAGTCCGTGAGCATTAAATAAATTTAGGACTCAGGACTTTCCCACCAAGATTAGAGGTACCATTCGCGTACATTCTTGTGTCTTTCTGTGTGTTGAGCAGGCATGGCTGAAAAGAAGGACCAAAACACCCCATTCTCTGGTATGTGTGTATGCGTGTGCCTGTTTCAGAACCACTTTTCCTACTTTGAATATTTAAAGAATGGACATCCCTAGGAAAAATGGCAGGTCCCTAAAATATTAGGGGAGTAGTAGTAACTGTTGGAGCATTTACATGTAGTGCAAGTCCACAGTCTTTTATTCTAGAGTGTTTTGGCTTCTGGAGTGACGTAGGCACACATGATAACTTAAATTTGAAGACAAAAGTCAGTGAGGTAACCTCAGGCCCACTCTGACATCTCTCTATTCATGCTGGTATTTGAGTGAATCCCTTCCATTCTGAAGCCACTTGTAACTGGGCAGCAATTCATTCAGGTAAAAAGCCAGGTATGTTATACATGTAAAAGATTTTCTGGCCGAGAGTGCGGCCCGCCCAATGAGTCTACCCTGTCTGCCTGAGAGAAATTTCTTCAGTAAGAGGTCAAAATAAGTGACTCGGCTGTTTAGGGATATGTTACATTCACAGAATTCATGAGCTGATTGTCAGCGGAATGGAAAGGAACTTCCATGACAGCATATACTTTCAATTCACTTTTTTTATGTAAGAATCTGGTAGTTGCTTTTGTCTTCAAGTTTTTCTTCAGATCTCAGCAGGGAAAATGACATGGCCCGTATTTCAGGGATAAGGGATTTGTCCATGCTCTGCACAGAGTTCTGTATTTTGAATCCTCTGACTTGGAAAAATTGAAGGAGCCTCTACTAACAGGGACATGTGAAAGAAGGTTAAACATGAAATCAACAGTCCAGGGCTGGGAGGAGGAGGTCGTGATGAATAATTATCTGTCCTGTGTCTGAGTGTACCTGTGTCTGAGTCACCTTCCTGCCAAACACCAACAGGTTACTAGGCAACAGGAGTGATTCAGCTGCTCTGAACACCTCACCACAGTGACATGTCCATCCACAGTATTTCCAGGAAATGTCCCTCTCATAAGTCATGGGGAGTGGGGTAAACATTCACCAAGGCACTTGAAGGCATCAGCTGACCCAGGGCGAGTAACTATGAGAAGGTGGGGCTGGCTAATGTTTGAAAGGAAGTCACTTCACAGGGCAAATGGACTGTTACCTGCATGCTAACTGGGGGGGGGGGGGGGGGGGGAATGGTAGAGGAGGGAAAAAAGAACTCTCCCTGGAGGGATTCATGAGGAAGGAAATCCATTTGTCTTCGGGGAAAAAATTGCTCATTCCTAATTGTAAAAAGTGACCAAGATCTTGGAGAATCACAACATAGCAACAGTGGCTAAGAGCACAAACTCTGGAGCCGGATTGCCTGGGTTCATAGCGTCTCTGCCCACTTGCTAGATTGATTTTAGGTTTCACTTCCTCATGCTTCAGATGGAGGTGATCACGGTACCTCCCCCACAAAATGGTTGTGCATATTAACGTGTTAATATTTGGGGAGCATCAATGTCTATTATCATAAGCTCCGGGGAATATTACCCTGCCTCCTGTCCTCCAGACAACTATCTAAGTGGTAGGGGCAGAATTGGGAAGGAATGAAGGAAAACCTGAAGAGGAGGACTTTTAAGGATTCATTGATTCTTTCATAATTTTGAGAACTGCAGTTAATGGAAATTATAATCATAGCATCCTTAAGAAACTTCTCCTGGGGTTTTCAGCATTATATACTTTTGAAAGTTATTTATATATTGAAAAACTACATTAGAATTATGTAGAAGGAGGGGGATATAATCTCAGAGGTTGCCTGTGGTTTTCTGAGCCATCTGTCATGTTCTGAAGCAACGTATGAGTTTTTGCTTTACTATTTCTTATACCTTATGCTACATCCCCCTTCTTAAATAAGATACATTATAATATGGAATTCAGTCACACTAAGTAAAACATCCTAAGTCGGGTAAAATTTGGGGGGCTTTGTAGCACATCTGGAAATACTAATTATGCAGCTACGTTACTGACTCCTTTAGAAAAAGAAAGGTACCTGAGGTTCTTTGGAGAAAGGTGAGGTAGAGCTGGTGTCTTTTGAGTGTGTGAGTGGACACATTCATTCATGGCCACTATAGGACTCTAGAACCCAGCCGCTTGGCTGGCAGCCAACAACACTGACCCTAGTCAGATGGGGACTGCCCTTGTACCACCCCCCCCCCACTCCCCACGGAGGAGACAGCCCCCTAGGCTTTGAACTGCATGCTCTCTGGTGAGGGACTAAAGAATGAGAGGAGCTTAAGTAAGGGGTGGAAGCCCTAGCATTAATCCCAATTTTGATTTTTTTTTTTTTTTAGATTTTTGTTTATTTATTTGACAGAGAGACACAGAGAGAGGGAACACAGCAGGGGTAGTGGGAGAAGGAGAAGCAGGCTCTCCACTGAGCAGGAAGCCCAACGTGGGGCTCAATCCCATGACCCTGGGATCATGACCTGAGCCGAAGGCAGACACTTAACTGACTGATCCACCCAGCGGCCCCCCAGTTTGATCTTTTAGGAGTTCTAAATTCCATCCAATGTATTTCTTGAAGGAAAACTAGAATGTTACCAGACTGTGTTGAGAGTATATCGCTGTCTTCAGACTAGTGGGACGGCCGTGCCCACATGGTGTTCCATGTTCTGTAGTGATTTCAGCAGTGCTGTGAGATGAGGAGCCTTTCTTCTCCCTGAACCTGCAGAGGATCTCTCTGGTTCTGTCAGGTGGGAGTGTTTCCCCAAGGAAGGATCTGCTATAAGATCAAGGGGAAGAAAGGGATTAGGGGAGTGGCTCTCAGGGTTATCTCAAATGCTAACAACATTCGTTCTTGAAAAATTTTTTAGATAAATAATTTGGAAGCCTGGGTTAGTGGCAAAATCTAAGTAACTAACACCATTTTCTTCAGCTGCTATAAGGATGTATTACCAAAAGAGCAGCTGAGTAACTCAGGTTAATGTTTGGATCTCTATAAAATGTAAGGGAAGAACTTATTTAACTCTAAAATTTTCTGAGTTTTCTTGAAGCCACAGTAGTGCTCACTGAATTTAGCACTGAAGGTAGAATCCCTGTTTTATAGCCAGTCTCATACCTTGAATAACTCAAGGGTAGAAGGTTAATTTGGGGAAATGCTTTTTTTTTTTTTTTAAAGATTTTATTTATTTATTTGACAGAAAGAGACATAGCAAGAGAGGGAACACAAGCAGGGGGAGTGGGAAAGGGAGAAGCAGGCTTCCCATTGAGCAGGGAGTCCAATGCGGGACTCGATCCCAGCACCCTGGGATCATGACCCGAGCCGAAGGCAGCCACTTAAGAACTGAGCCACCCAGGTGCCCCTGGAGAAATGCTTTAAAGCTTGGCTTTATGAAGAACCTAGAGTCCTTTTTGTTAATTTAGATTTTCAGTCTTTCATCAGAAATCTCTGTTACTTGATGAAAAACTGTATTAATCATTCCTAAAAGATGACCGAACATATAGAACTTATTTTCAAAAACAGAAGAGGCCATAAATAATGCTTCAAATGGTTCAAATAAACTTTGATGGAGTTCACTTAACTCTGTTCTAAAAATTTGAGGGAGAAATTTGTTATTTTGATTAACAAAGCTTTAACACCTGATCCTCTACTTTTTATTTGGCTCTGTGTGTGTGCGTGCGCACACACGTGCGTGTGTTTGTCTATATGTGTCTGTGTGTGTGAATGTTGGGTGTGTGTGTGTGTGTGTGTGTGTGTGTGTGAATATGTGATGTCTGAGGTTAAAACTGGAATAGTCTGCTACCCAGAAAAAAAAATCAAATCTAGGATTATTAATCCATTACCAGAGAAGACAAATTCTTTTTGATATTGTAAATTGTTTTTGCCTTTAAGCATTAATGCTAATAGAATAGATAGTTACGCTCTTTAAATCAAATTATACAATTTCACATTTCTTGGGATATTTTTCTCAATTTTAAGTATTTTAGAAAAATTCTCTTTTAAACACGACTTTAAATATAGTTTATACTGGCTTGTATTACATTCTTTCTTTTTTTTTTTTTTTAAGATTTTATTTATTTATTTGACAGAGAGGGAGATCACAAGTAGTCAGAGAGGCAGGCAGAGGGAGAGGGGAAAGCAGGCTCCCCGCTGAGCAGAGAGCCCGATGTGGGGCTCGATCCCAGGACCCTGAGACCATGACCTGAGCCGAAGACAGAGGCTTAACCCACCGAGCCACCCAGGCACCCCACATTATTTCTTGATATTGGATCTGCATCCATTTAATGGTGAATTAGTGTAATAAAGCATAATACTTGATTCATTTGTATCTTTTGGTATTGGCCTCTGAGTTCACCCAGTAGTTTCTTGTTGTACCTTGCATCTAAATTAACCATCACATTGGGCGCCTGGGTGGCTCAGTGGGTTAAAGCCTCTGCTTTCAGCTCAGGTCATGATCTCAGGGTCCTGGGATCGAGCCCCGCATCGGGCTCTCTGCTCAGCAGGGTGCCTGCTTCCTCCTCTCTCTCTGCCTGCCTCTCTGCCTGCTTGTGATCTCTGTCTGTCAAATAAATAAATAAAATATTTAAAAAAATAAATAAATAAATAAATAAATTAACCATCACTGTTCTATGTAATGTGACTTTCACTTCAACCTTATAAAATTGTTTTCTTCAGTTTTAATGTCTTGTTTATTCTTTCTAAGCTGAGATCAGCAGCGCTCTGTTAACATCTCATTTAATTGGCTTCAGTCCTGGCGTGGAAAGAGTTCTGCATCAGCTGCCTGATCCCCAGAGTCTCCTAACTCCATTTAGAGGGTTGAATAGTGAACAGAACCTAATGGATGTTTCTTCCATGAATTTATTTCCCTCTTCATGTGACATATTTTGGCAAATGTGATTTCTGACCACAAGAAACAAAGATAGAAGATCAACGATATTTTTTATTGTACTATGCCAACGGCTAATCATTTGACATAGTCCCTTATTTGAGAATGTGAGAGAGAGCCGTGAGGCCAAAGGATCTGGGGGCCAAAGAGATTGCTTCACTTCTTATCCAGTGGTAGTTTTAGATTTCCAAGATACTACCATGTAGGTTCAAGGACATGTAGGGGCTGTGGTTGCTGAGTAAACTTTTGTCATTTGTGATCTTAATAAATAAACCCCTGCAGACCTGTTACCCATAATTATCTACATCAGGCTAAATTAAAATACCAGACGTTTTTATATCTTTGACAGAATCAGTTCCTCACCAGTAGGACAAATCTCATGGGGGTCCTGACCTCTAAGACGAAGTACCTAGAATGATTTAGAGTACCTAAATCATTTGTTCTTCAGCAATAAGTTACCTCACCCTCCTTCTCAATGTGAGAAATGAGATTTTTGTTTGCCTTTTTTAGGTGTCTTTGTAGAGATCACTAATGCATCTTTACTTTCTTTCCATAGGATGATGTATTTTTTTAAATATGGCAAAGAGTCTTAGAAGTAAAATAATTGGGGATGTATCAAATGAAACTGAAACCCAACTTTTGCAAATTATGTACCCAGGATTAGTCATGGCCTATTTGTGGCCAAATACAGAGATAAGGATTCTGGTCTGTTCTGATCCAGGGCCTTGGCATGTCACCATGACATTACTGGCTAAACCTTCAGCCACGGAACCCAGATTTTAGATGAGGTTTTGGGTAACCCATCCAAAACAGAAAGAAAAGCCGAGCTCCATTAGTTGAAGATGGGGGCCTGGAGACACGTCTGCGTGGTCTCCCTGAGCCTCTGCCCTGCAATGTACTTCTTTCTCTTCAGTATGGTTCATAGCACAGATGAAATGTATGGCCCTTCGCTCCTTCCCAAGCACAACCTTAGCAGAACAAACTAAACCTGGTCTGGCTTGACTTTTCTGGATCATTTCTGTCCCCTGTATCGGAAAGAGACTATAAATGGAAAAGTTGGGGGAGGCGAGTTGACCCAGCCTGGGAGTCACAGCCATAAAGGAAATGTCAGGTCTTCACTGTTGACTGTGGAACATTCTCACTCTGTGTCAGGAGGAAACAGCACAGGAGATCTGCCTGAGGGGATCTCCTGAACTCTGGGGTTAGCTCCTCAAATGCAGGGCGTGGTGGGGGGTGCCATCACATTTCCTCTAATTGGCTGCAAGAATTCATCCTGAAGCCCTGTGCTCACTTGTAGATTTTTTTTTTTCCCCTCAAAAAGTAGCAAAAGGACATACTGAATTAGAACCACCAAAGTATCAAATGCTGGCTCCTCTACCTAGTAGCTGGGAACTACTACTAGGAAGTGGGCAATTCATTTCACTTCTCTGTGCTCCTTTGTAAAATATGGGTAATAATAAAATATCTGTCTAATACTTGTGAAGATTGAATAAGGTAAGTAAAGCATTTACAGTAGCTTTTGGGTGATAGTAAATACTGTTATCAGTGTTAGTTACAGCTCTTATTCTTAAGTCTGAGTCATATAAATTTAAATCACGAATGGGATAGAAATTCAAAAAATTTTAAACACTTAAATATTCCAACCCACGTTAACTAAAATATTAATTAATTAATTTTATTGGTAGAGAGAATCAAGCATAGTAGTGGTAAATCCCAGCTAGCTCTGCAAGATTGTCATGTTGATAACATTGTTTGAAGTATGTATTTGTAAAGTTTTTCCCAAGAAAAGCTTTCTTAAAATAATACAAAGCCCAAAATATAAGGTAAGTTAGATTCACTAACAGAGAAAGGTTCACTTTTACATAGTCGTTATGCATGATCTTCTTTTCATATGGAAGAAAAGCTGCACAAAGTGGTCAACAAACATTTCCTAGAAAACTCTTTCATAGTCAATAATCAAGTACAGTTTTTTGCTTGCACTTTGGTGAAATTCTCTGCAGAGAAAGTCTGTTTACTTAGGCTGTTATCTGCTGAAGAACAGTAATGGCCTTGATAAGTGGATTTTTTAAAAGATTTTATTTATTTATTTGACAGAGAGCGAGAGCACAAGTAGTCAGAGAGGCAGGCAGGGGTGGGGGGGAGGCAGGCTCCCTGCTGAGCAGAGAGCCCAATGTGGGGCTTGATCCCAGGACCCTGAGATCATGACCCAAGCGGAAGGCAGAGGCTTAACCCACTGAGCCACCCAGGCGCACTATAAGTACATTTTGGTTTTAGGAGTTGGTGGCACTTTGAGAGTAAAGTGGGGCAGTTTTCAGCTCCTGTAATGATAGGCAGGAGTCCAGAGCCTTGAGAGTTAGGGTCTTCCACTTCCACCGGCACTTTTGTCCCTGTCTTTATTACACCCAGATATTTGCTAAATATGTCATCCACCTTCGAAAGGCTTTGCGATTATTAAATATAATGTGTAGTTAAAATATTGTGGATTTTCTTGCCATGGGCAAAACTGACTTACATCTATAGAACATCATTTAGAAGAGGTTTGCCTAATAATTGTGCATGAACACGTAGCTCAGAGGCCTATGTGAAGAATGGTAGGCATACTGTGAAAAGGTTGGACACAAAGGACCCCAGGAGGAAGGCTAATTTCTAACAGGCCATAAGTTATAAATCAGCATTTGTTTTTAAATGGGGACTTGGTGGTGGAGGGGGGAGCAGTACCCTGGGTGGCTTAGCCTGCTAAGTATCTGCCTTCAGCTCAGGTCCTGATCTCAGGATCCTGGGATCCACTCCTGCATCAGACTTCCTGCTCAGCTGGGAGTCTGCTTCTCACTCTCCCTTTGCCACTCCCCCTGCTTGTGCTCTCTCCCCAACCCCAAATTTTTTAAAAACATAAACAAAATTGGGGACTTGAAGGGAGACTGGGCTTTGTAACCTCACTGGGCCAGGAGTGATGTACAATTCATTTCTGAGTCCAGAAATGAAAGCAGGAAAGGTTTCTTGGAGGAAATGACATTGAGGCTCTGAGACCAGGCACAGGAGAGGCAGGGATGTAAGCAAGGAGGCAGGGGTGAGAGGAGGTTTAGGCTGCTTTAAAAAAAAAACAAAAATAAAACTATGTGTATAGGCCTCATGAGAGGGGATATCTTATGTGAAGGGAACAGAAGTTAAGTAAATGTCACTGGAAGCACAAGATTTAGGGAAAGGAAAAAAAAAAAAAAACTATTCTCAAAAATTGAGCCCGTAAAGGAAGGCAGAGGCCAGATTATAAAGGTCCTTGCAAGCACTGTCAAACGAAGGAGGCAACACCCTCTGAAAGAGGTCTAGAAAAAAAAAATGAGATAACTGGGGAAAGGTCATGTGACTGGGTATTTATTATTATGGAAATTATGGTAATTTTGTTTGGCAATAAGGAGATCAGTAAGGTGTTTTGTTGGAAAACCTTTATCTTAAAGAGGCAGACTGAAATATGTACGGATGAGATGAGATATCTGTGATTGCTTCAAAAAAATCCAGGGCAGGGGTGGAGGGGGGGGGATGATGAAAAAGATTTCCTGTGACAGTTGTTGTAGCTGATAAGGTTCACTACACTGTTCTCTCCACTGTCAGTAGAACACGTTTGAAATGTTCTGTTGTCAGTTTGTTTCTAAAGTCAAAATAAGCAATGGATTTGGGCCATAGAGAGCCATTTAAGGACTTTAAAGGAGCCAGTAAAGCAGGAAGTGGACCGGGAACAAAACCAGAGCAGGAGGAAGGGCTGCTCCAAATAGGCAGTGGTCAGTCCTTCCCCTACAAATACGGTGGCCCTTCACTTTCTCCTTGTGCGGTCTTGTTCATGACTTCCTAGCTTCTTCGCAAACCCCTGTCATGATATTTTGACTTGGTGCTTTATAGTACAAAACACCAGTGGTGCCCAAAGTTCCTAGTACTATATGGCTTCCTTTTTATTAAAAAAAAAAAAATCATTTTTTATCTATCCTTTTGGTGGATGGATTTAATCCATTTAAAATTTGTTGTGGCTATTGATATCCTGCCCTCTCTAAGGAATGATGCTCAGGACCTGAACTAAGCGGGAGAGACCAGTTAAGTAGATGATGGAGGATGTAAATGGATAGGACCAGGAGTGATTGTCAGTGAGCGGAGGAAGGAGTTGGAAGCAGAGATGATAGCTGAGATTTTATTTCTGTGGTAAACCTTCCCAGGTGGAATTCACTGTTTTCCGTCAAAGGTTCTCATCAACCCATTATCCTTTTTGACATTCTTAAAATGTGCCTCTGAAGTACAGATATATATTAACCTGAATGTAATTTTTGGTCTCGTTCAGTATAAACTTTGAAAACAGGCTCCTAATCTCCTAATATTGCTGCAGATTATGCTACAGGAGATGTTAGAGGCAAAAAAAAAAAAAAAGGAAAGAAAAAAAAGGAAAAGAAAAAGAAAGGCTAAACTCGGGGGGGGAAACCCCACAAAATACCCCACAAAAAACTTTTTTTTGAGCCTGTTACTTTGTTTCAATTTTTAAAATATAGGGTTTTGATAGCATAAGTATATAACTTAAAAAAACAATTTCAGGTAATATTCATAGTCAAATACTTTTATTTATGTAGGGTCATCAATGAAAATTAGATTCAGTGGAAATAAGATTAAGTATGGAATTACATCTTTCAGCTTCCTGATGCTAATTGAACATTGAGTTCCTAGTGTTTAATGGCTGCCTCGTGGCATCATGTTCAGGTTTAGAGACCGTGCTTTTAATCATCCTGTGTTTTTCTAAATCCGCTTCACTCTGTAGAAAATAATTCTGACCATAGTTTTACTTCCAAGGATAGACCAGTGCTAAACTGAATAAGATAATTACTTCAATGATTTTCTTTTTCTTTTTTTTTTAATATTTTTTATTTATTTATTTGACAGACATAGATCACAAGTAGGCAGAGTGGCAAGCAGAGAGAGAGGGAGGAGGAAGCAGGCTCCCTGCTGAGCAGAGAGCCCAATGTGGGACTCGATCCCAGGATCCTGGGATCATGATCTGAGCCCAAGGCGGAGGCTTAACCCACTGAGCCACCCAGGCACCCACTTCACTGATTTTCTATTCACACCTGATTTGTAGAGATTGGCCTTTTTATTTCTAAGAAATATTTAAATTCCAGGGTGCCTGGGTGGCTCAGTGGGTTAAGCCTCTGCCTTCAGCTCAGGTCATGATCTCAGGGTCATGGGATCGAGTCCCGCATGCGGCTCTCTGATCAGCAGGGAGCCTGCTTCCCCTTTCTCTTTGCCTGCCTCTTTGTCTACTTGTGATCTTTGTCTCTGTCAAATAAATAAATAAAATCTTAAAAAAGAAGAAATATTTAAATTCCAGTTAGTTAACATACAATGTGATTATTAGTTTCAGGTGTACAATGTAGTGACTCAACACTTCTATACAACACCAGGTAGGGTTTGGCATTTTTAAAGGCTATTTTTTTTTTTTTTTTACCTTTCAAAAACGTTCTCAGTTTTCATCTTTTTATCTAGACTTTTAAAATTTCTGTTACATATATTTTAATATACGTCTGTATCTTTATATCTCCAGTGTTTCCTGCTCCCCCAGTTTATGTTTATTATTTGAATTTTCTTTTCACTTTTACTTCTACATGGTGTATGGTTTTACTAAACTTCCCATATTATTTCAGGCTCTAATCTGATTTATGAAAGTTGTTTTCATTGCTCTTTGGTTTTTTTTAAGTTGCTTCTGGTTGAAAGATGGGGAGGGGGGGTGGAGTTACTTAACCAAAAAATCCCTTGAGAATAGGAGGTAGCCTTCTCTTCTGCTACTTTCCTTTGCACTTTGAGCCAAGTTCTGCACAGAACGGAAGGCCAGAAATAATTCTGTCTTCTGTGTTGGCCGTCCATGTGTTTGCCTTACCTTCCAGGCTTTCTGTAGTAAGTGTAGCAGTTAACCACATATTTAACCCTTGAGGATTGCTTATCTTGAGTTTAGTCACTCTATGTCATTAACCTTGGGGTACAGTTTTTGAAATTTTCTATATCCGTAGTTTCTATCCTACCTGTTAGGACTCAGTGATGAGATTTCTGTGTCACAAGTCCTCATTAGGTATTTGCTACCTTCAGCCGTTCTGTTCCCACATAACGCCTTTGTTTCTATTCTTCCCGTGATTATAAAATTGCATCTTTAACCTTCCCTTCAAAGTCTCAGATGGGTTAAACATTTCTTAAAAGACGGCATTGGGGTGAGCAATTAAAAGTCCATATGACGAATACAATTAGAATATTAAACACATTATTTTGGTCTGTTAAAAAGGGAAAAGAACTTGGGGCGCCTGGGTGGCTCAGTGGGTTAAGCCTCTGCCTTCGGCTCAGGTCATGATCCCAGATCCTGGGATTGAGCCCCGCATCGGGCTCTCTGCTTGGCCAGAAGCCTGCTTCCTCCTCTCTCTCTGCCTGCCTGCTTGTGATCTCTGTCTGCCAAATAAATAAAATCTTTAAAAAAAAAAAAAAAAGGGAAAAGAACTCAAGGCAAAAGTCCATAATTGAGTAATGATTGGAGCATTTCCAGTAGAATTCTTTTTTAAAAGTTGTAAAAAGTTATTATTTGTACAGGTTTCTAGAAGCTATTTGCATGAATTGTGTCTCCGCAGGTTGGAACATACATGTCTTGAGGTACCGTTGACTTGATGAGACACTGTTTTTTTTCTGATGAAGAGTATTCAAGTAAAATGTTTAAATGAACTGTTACCCCATCATCCCAAAGATCTAGTTTGAATATCCCTCCTGTGACTCTCTTGCCCCATCCTGTTTCTTTTTTTTATAATAATTTTAATCTTTTGATTGTTGTTGTACATAGCAGAATGGAAGCTCAGTGAGGGAAGTGACTTTTTTAAAACTGTGGTGTCCCTACAGTATTTCCTAGAATAAACACTAAATACCCTTGAGCAAATAATGATCTTTGTCTTTTTAGGCAGTAGGATCAAAACATGCTGCTAATTTATTTTTTTAGTACCAAAAGGTAAAGTGTTCCATGTAATGTCACCTTTCCAGTAACAATATAATTTATTTACACACACAGCACAGTTTGTCCCCCACAAAAAAGAATCATGGTATAAATGTACACCATTTTGCAACTTCCTTTCTTCACCTAACATGGCATGATGGTATGATAGTGTTTTATTGTACAAATAAAACATATTTACAATGTAACTAGGCCCATCTTGATGGACAGTGTGGTTTCAGTCTTAAAGGCCCAGAATCACTTATCTATATTTTCAAAAACTAAACTTCCAAAACCTAAAGGCCTTCCCCTCCTGTCTGTTCCTCCTCCCCTCCTCCCCATCTCCTGTTTCCCTTACCTTTCCTCAATAACCCTTGGTGTTTAAACACTTCTTGAATTCACCAAAAGCTCTTTATAGTCTTTATTTACCCAACTTGGTGTGAATATTTTCTTATGTCTGATTTAGATGTATCAGTGTTTGAGTACCTGGTGTTTCCCAGATCCAGCAAGGCGGCCGTGGTGAGCTGTGGGAACTAATACATGTTATACCTACATACAGTTTTTCTGAAAGTCAAAGCTCCAAATTTTAAAAGGCATCTGTTGCCCAAAAGTTCTGATGAGCAGATTTGGAAAACAGTCTTTTCATGCTTATGCAGGTATTTTTAGATAAACTCCTAGAAGTAATCCCAAAGTGTGTAATATATAACTTTGGGAATTAGGGGAAAAAGCACTAATATGATTTTTTTTAAAAAAGATACGGAATTAGAGTTTTGTAGTACTTGGGATTTTCAGTATTATTTATAGATTTTTGCAGACTGGTTTAAATGCATATTCCTGATCATTCTTTCCATTTTTATTTTAAAAACTTTTTTAAAGGTTTATCTATTTATTTTAGTAGTGTGTTGTGGTGGGTGGAAGGGTCCGAGGGAGAGGGAGAGAGAAACCCAAGGAGACTCTGCGCTAAATATGGAGCCCGTCTTCGGAGCTTGATCTCACAACCCTGAGATCAGATCTGAGCCAAAACCTGCTTCATCAGACTGCACTACCCAGGCACACCCAATTGTTCTTACAATTTTCATAAAAACAACTTTTTAATATGGAATAGAGGTTGTTTTGAAAACCGTAATTTATTTAACTGATCATCAGGCAATTCCAGTTTATTTCTAAAGTTTTATTGTGACAGAGAACAGATGACAAAAACTATGAACTGATATGGAGTACAATAAAGCAGAAATCCACCAAATATTGGGAAAAAAGGCTTTAAAAATGCTTAAGTACACAAGCTTATAAAACATCCCCAGTGCGTGAAAATTACCAATATTTGAAAAGAGGGCTTGGGGATTTGCTTTTTTGACTGAATTGTCTCTTCTATCAAATCCAGTTTGGCTTGAATGTCTTCTGTCTGGCCTCTGGTTTTATTCAGGAGAAACAATACTGAATTAGTGACTGGTTTTGTTTTGTGAAATACTGAGTGACATCCATTATATGGAAATTTATAAAGCAGCCCTTAGCCCTTTATTTCAAACAGACCCAGAAGATACTACACTGCACACAATTTAGTCTTTTTTTTATAGTTGACCCTGAGACTAATTTCATTGTATGTGTGTGTCAAGTTGGGGCTGTTAACACTTTAAATAACTGTTAGTTTACCAGGCTCTCCCCAGCAGCAGCAACAATGCAGAAGACTCAAAAAATGCAACATTGTAAACTTGTATTTTTTATTGCACTTAACTGAGGCTGAAGAAAGACAGGAAATAAAGGGATTTCACTTGTTAAGTACTTCCCTGAAAACAACAGCAACAACTATGGTTTGGGATACTTTTAGCTATAAAATAATACGTTTATAATGAAAACATTTTGAAATGTGTACTGTACACAGATGTAGGAAGGAAAAAAAAATCCCATACTCCTACCACTTGCAACCATTCTTAATATTTTAGTGTACTTGTGCTCTGACTCTTATGTACATGCATTTTTTGCGTACTTGAAATTGCACAACACAAAATACCTTTTTAAAAACTAGCACATCAAAAACTAGCACATCCTCCCTTTTAACTCTGTCAATACTATTGTAGTTAAAAATAGTCATCAGCATTTTCTTGATTGTAAGAATAATGAATGTGGAAAATTAAGAAAATACAACATGGAGGAAAGACAAAATTAAAATCATTTTAAATTCATCAAGCAGTATTAATATTTGGTATTTTTTCAGATTTTTTCCTATATCTATGTAATATACATCTTTATGTTGCTGAAATCATACTGCATTTCCTCATCAATAAAATCATAAGCATAGTCTTCATAGAACTATTTGAAAATACTCCTGCAAATATGTGGGTAAATACTTTTATCCCAGAAAACTGGGAGAAAATAAGAAAGTACAGAAGAGGGGCACCTGGGTGGCTCAGGTGGTTGGGCAACTGCCTTCAGCTCAGGTCAGGATCCCAGCATGGTGGGATCTAGTCCTGCATCAGGCTTCCTGCTCGGCAGGGAGCCTGCTTCTCCCTCTTCCACTCCCCCTGCTTGTGCTCCCTCTCTCGCTGTGTCTCTGTCTCTGTCAAATAAATAAATCTTAAAAAAAAAAAAAAGTATAGAAGAAAATAAAAATAGTTGGTAAATCTCACCACCAACATTAACAGCTGATACTCTTTTGGCATACTTATTAACTTGGTTTTTAAAAATCCATACATTGGGCGCCTGGGTGGCTCAGTGGGTTAAGCCGCTGCCTTCGGCTCAGGTCATGATCTCAGAGTCCTGGGATCGAGTCCCGCATCCGGCTCTCTGCTCAGCAGGGAGCCTGCTTCCCTCTCTCTCTCTGCCTGCCTCTCTGCCTACTTGTGATCTCTCTCTGTCAAATAAATAAATAAAATCTTTAAAAAAAAAAAATAAAAATAAAAAAATAAAAATCCATACATTTACATTTTTATGAAAATAATACGGTGCTGGTTTGGGGGGGTGGTGTTGTGTTTGGTTTGGTTTTTTAGGATTTTTTTTGCAGAGGGAGAGCATCTCAAGCAGACTGCCTGTTGAGCACTGAGCCTGACCTGGGGCTTGATCTCAGGACCCCAAGACAATGACCTGAGCCAAACCAAGAACTGGAGGCTTAACCAAATGAGCCACCCAGGCACCCCAAGTGTTGTTTTTTAAACAATAAATTGAATGTATTTCATGGATGCTTCAAAATGTCTACTGCAGACATTAGATGTGTTTAAAGTATTATATATGTTTTAATGTACTTCACAGATGCTTCTAAATGTCTCCTCTAGACATTTACATTGTTGTTTCACTGAATATATTTTTGGATACTGTTTTTTCTGTATTCTTTAAAACATGTTCTACCTTTCAGAAAGTGATCGATTTTCTGTTTCTGGGATTGTTGCTCTTCTTCTCTTCGATTTCCCGTTGGATTTATAGGTGTTCACAATGGTTAGATAAGCTATCTAGCTGATCTCCTGCTACCCGATGTCGTCTCAGCCTGCTACTTCTCCGCCATCTTGCTAAAACATGTTCTAAAATAAATTCACAGTAGTAGAGTTACTATGTCAAAAGATAAAAGCATTTGTAGGGTTCTTGACATGATTAAAAAGAGACAATTTCAAAAGAATTATATCAATTTCTGATCCTATCAGCAGCTCATTGCAGATTTTGTTTTTGTTTTGTTTTGTTTTGTTTTGTTTTTAGAGAGAGATCATGTAAAGGGGGGGGCGGCGAGGAAGAGGGAGAGAGAGAATCCAAGCAGGCCCCATGCTCAGTGCAGTGTGCCCCACATGAAGGTTGATCCCCCAACCCCAAAGTCATGACCCGGGGCCAAAATCAGGAGTTGCATGCCTAACTTACTGAGCCACCCAGGTGCCCCTCATTGCAGTTTTTATGCTCCTTTCCAATTACAGTTTAAATTATAATTTAATGGACTTTGTTTCAAGGTCACTTTCTAGTGTTCTCATGCAGGGATGAAATAGAGTAGAAGTTGGTATGTTAATCTGTCAGTGAAACATTCTGTAGGAAGTGTTTGTTATTAGTAATTGGGAGATATTTAGTCACAGGAACTCTTTTGCCTAGGATGTGTCAGAGGAGGTGTGGGGGAAATCAGCTCCAAATAGAAAGTAAGGAAATGAGTTCTGGCTATGAGACAGGCCCTGGCAATTTTATCCATTCCTTGTCTTTCCTTTCCTGCCCATTTTCCACTTGCCCTGTGGATAGCCCAGGGAAAGTTATTCTCTGTTCCCAAACTGTCTCTTTCCATGCTTTCCCAATTACGTTTGAGGGTGGACTTTTCCCAGTGAGTGTCCTGAAATCACCTGGCTTTAACATAAAGAATGTGAGAATGAAAAGCTGACTTCATGTACAAAGAAAGCAGAGATCCAAGGCCCCACGTGGGACCCTGGATTAAAGAATTGTAATTATATTTTATATATTCTTTATGTAGAAGATGTGTATATTTATGTGATAATTATACATTTGTTTATATATAATAGTTTGGACTAAATGAACACCTGACCCTTATCACATGCTAAGTTTCATTGTGGTTACGTTTCTATTGCTATGGTAGAAATGTTGCAGCCTAGGTGGTCCCCAGACTTCCAGCACTGTGTTGCTGGGTCACCGTGCCTATCCCCAGCACCTCCCAGTTTGGTTTCCCTTCCAAATACTCAGGGCTCTCCTGCTTTTGATAATAAGGATCAGGGCTCCCATCCAGTGCCTCCTTGCACTCCCCCAGCTATAAGATGCCCTTACACAGAACAAAGCTTATTTTGGGTCCCTAAAGAGCCATTTAAGTGCAGCCTGGATATCTATACTTTTCCATATTTTTTTTTCTCTTTTAAGGGTTCATTGTAAAATTCTTACTTTTTACTTTTTTTCTTTCCTTTTTAAAAAAATTTTATTTATTTATTTGTCAGAAAGAGAGCGAGGGAGCACAAGCAGGGGGAGCGGCAGTCAGAGGGAGAAGCTCCCACTGAGCAAGGAGCCCGATGCGGGACTCGATCCCTGGACACTGGGATCATGAGCTCAGCCCAAGGAGTCCCTCTTAGTCTTTTTCTGCTATCATTTTTCTTTCCCAAACTCTTCCCTCTTTTTCTAATTATCTCCTGGAGGGACAGCTTAGGTATGTTGGAACTAAATGTCTCATGCTATGGTGTACATGAAAGAAATACATATCCTGTTCTAGATTTTTGCTGAAAGGAAACAGGCAATTGGCCAAGGATTGCTACATAATCAGTGGTTTATGTACACATCCACTCTGCAATCCTCACTATGCCAGCAGCCCCTCGGCTTTGTGGGTGGAGTGCTCAAGCTCCATACAGGGGCTGTTAGCAGAGTAGACAAAGTCTTGAGTGAGCTGTGTCCTGTTTTGAGAGAGAAGCGTGTCCTGGTGTTCTGATGCAGCTGAAGGTTCCTGGATCATTTGCTCTTGCTGAACGCATTGGATTCGGTTCTAAAGTGCCTCCTTTTCCCTAGCAGACCGTATCTGTTGGCAGTCATTTTGATTATTCAGACGCTTAGTCACTAATATTTACGAAGACAGTATTTAAACATAATGATGTATAAACCAGATTTTCTTTATTTCCTCCAGATGAAAAAAAATTTTTTTGAAGATTTTACTTATTTATTTGACAGAGAGAGAGGGAACACAAGCAGGGCGAGCAGGAGAGGTAGAAGCAGGCTTCCCGTCGAGCAGGGAGCCGGATGTGGGCCTTGCTCCCAGAACCCTGGGATCATGACCTGAGCCGAAGGCAGACGCTTAACAACTGAGCCACCCAGGCGCCCCTGAAGAATTTTTAATATGCCAGCGTTCTGGTAATAACTATGGAAATGTGTACTTTGTGACAGTTTCTCTTTAATTCATTAGGATAAATGAAAATTCAAGAGGTAAACATTTTTAGATGTATTTCAGAAACCAACATGACCCTGAAATTGTTGCATTCCTGTAAATTGTTAAAATGGCGTTGTTAGACTCAGGATTTTAATCTTTTAATTTACTTTTTTCCTGCATTTTGTGCTAATCCTTCTGTTGGATTGGGTTTGGAAATCTGGGTCCCTCTTCAAAGACCCAAAATTAGAATAAACTTGGGATAAACATAAATCACCATTATTAGGTTTTTTGCAGAAACAAAATCCTAGGTTAGGAGCATTGGTCAAATAAGCACTTTTGAGAAACAAGTAATGTATTTGAATACAACATAGCAGCTTACATTCTGAGAGAAACTGGAGCCAAATAGAGTGACCTTAATGGCTTTGGAGAAAGTATTGCTTTTTATAGCCTCATACCATTTGAAAGCAGTGGCTTGTTCGGCCAGTCATGCAAAAGAACATTTTTGTGGCTGGCGTAAGAAAATGAGAAATGTAGGCTTTATACAGACCTTTCTGGGTCTTCCACGGTCCCTTTCCTTTCCTATTTTTTTCTTTGCCTTATAGTGAAAACCCTGCTCTACCTTGAGGAACCCAGGTGGCTAGAGCACAAGACTTTTTTTTTTAAAACACAAAGACATGCCTTACCTTTATCCTCCCCTCGCACCTTTGTCCTCTCCCAAAGCCTGTATAACCCCACACCCAAATTGGAACAAGCAGACGGGGCAAACCTGCTGAAGGTGCAGATTCTAGAAGCTTCCTTCTTAATTTTTCAGCACTTAATTCTGGCTACGAGGAAGTGCCCGCCCCCCTAAATCTCTCAGGTTGTGTGTGTTAAGCTATTTCTTGAACCTGTTTGTTGGCACAGCACTAAGCAGAAATACAATAACCCTTGTATTTTAAATGAATATCGAAACTAGACTTTAGACCTCTTCAAGGAAATTGTATTGGAGTGTATCTGGGTGTCATTTCTCCAACAGCGCTGGGGACTGAGTCAGCTTCCGGTTCTTCCGCATCTGTCCCCTGCTGTAACCACAGTATGTCCCAACTGCAACCGCCTGGTTCAGGGCTTCTCCTGAAGCCTCACCTTGGCCTCCAGCCTCCAGCCAGATCTATTAAGTCCCTTCTGTCGTTCTTGCTTGCAGGTGATTTTCACTCAAATCTCAAAGTGGTAATATTCTAGCAAACAGCAAGCGAAGTTTCAGGATACTGTTTTTAAATACCCATTTAAATAGGCTATGAAATTGTGTTAAATATCCTCACAGTTTGGTCACCATGTGGTAGAGGGAGAGATCAACAAGTCTATTTCTTTTTCTTCTTTTAATGTTTTATTTGTTTATTTGAAACAGTGTGAAAGCGAGAGAGCTCACAGAGGGAGGGGGGAAGCAGATTCCCAGCTCAGCAGAGAGCCCAATGTGGGGCTCAATCCCAGGACCCTAGGATCATGACCTGAGCCTAAGACAGACAGTTAATTGACTGAACTACCCAGGGTCCTCGATAGGTATATTTCTAAGTAATCTGAAGGATACGAAATAAAGAAGCTTTATTAGAGAATTATGAAATTATTTTTAAGGAACTGTTTTTTTTCCTTCTCATTTTTTAAATCACAGTTTTCCAGTAATCAGATATGCTTCCAAATCTAAAATAGATATTTGTTTTTGTCGATGAGGGAGTACACTGTTGACTGTGCTATATTTACTTAATTAGAAGGAGGTCTTCTAATACCATTTAGAATATGTTGTGTGGGGACGCCTGGGTGGCTCAGTTGGTTAAGCGGCTGCCTTCGGCTCGGGTCATGATCCCCGCGTCCTGGGATCGAGTCCCACATCGGGCTCCTTGCTCCGCGGGGAGCCTGCTTCTCCCTCTGCCACTCTGTCTGCCTGTGCTCGCTGTCTCTCTCTCTCTCTCTCTCTGACAAATAAATAAATAAAATCTTTAAAAAAAAAAAAAAAAAAAAAAGAATATGTTGTGTGGTTTGGAGAGTATGTGAAACTGTTCAACCCGGCTTCTACTTTCTTTTAGACACGCCACGTGTTCTTCAGAGAAAATGCAAGCTCCAATATCATACTTATATATATTTTGAAAATATTAAGTGGAGTTTTTGCAGTTCCCAGAAAAGCCCTCATTTCAATAGGTAATTTGTGCTCCTAGTCCAGAGTACTAAGTATTAAAACCCAAGGGAATCAGTTTCTAGGTATAGAAATCTTTGGGGGCATAGAAGGAAACAGAGAAATGTAGAAGCAGGTAATCATCGCTATTGTTCAGTGTGGCTGTAGATATAACCTTTCTGATCAAGCCCCAGGGTGTTGATTCTAAACAAGATCTGGCTGCTTTTGTTTGACCATTAAACAGGGAGCTGTAGTGCCAGTCCTGAGGGGAGGGGGCACGGGAATGAGGCTAGCGACCAAACATCTATCCTAATTATGGCGTAATTACAGCTCCGATGATCAAGAGCACACATTTCTGTTTAAACGAGAGGGACTTCTTTTGCTCACGCGCTAAAGTAGATAAGCATTTTTTACACCAAGGCAAGACTTCAATCCAGTTTATTCTCTGAGACTATGGGTTTATCATACTTCACTGGCAGTGAGTTCAGAAAAGTTGAGTGGGAGGTAGAAAACTCTAGCCTTGTTTATGAAACCCTGAAAATACCTGATAAAGGAAAAAGGCAAGACCAAGGGCATCCCTCTATCCCCATGCTCCAGAAACTCTAAGTGTTCCTAGATGTATCCAGAATGGAGGTGGGGAGAGGGGCTTAGGGCAAGCACAAGCCAGCCTTTGGGCAAAGTGCTTGATGTGTCCCCAGCTCTACCCCTTCACTCTAGAATGTCTGGCTTAGAGTAATCTAAAGGAAGTTAAAGAGGTGTTTTAAATATCCCCTTGTCTGTGACCTGGTTTTACAGCCCTCTTCTCTGTGCAGGTGCCTGGTCTGTCGGTCAGTGTCTGTCTGTGTACCTGTCTACCTAGTGTGTCTGTCTAACCTGTCTACACACTCATTCACTTACTCATTTATCCACCTCACCATATGTTCCACATTGTCCCACACACTGTTCTTTGTCTTTCCCTGTGACTCCATCTCTCCAAGTCCCCTATTCTCCTGTTGGAGAACCTCAGTCCCTCAACCCCAGGGTGGTGGTTTTGTTTTTCAAAACACACTGGAATCAGATCTGATCATTAGAGTTCTGCAGAACAGCAGCTTGGGACACCAAGCTTGGGTGGCTCAGTTGGTTAAGCATCCAGCTCTTGGTTTCAGCTCAGGTCATGATCTCAGGGTCGTGAGATCGAGCCCCGTGCCAGGCTCTGCGCTCAATGAGGACTGTGTTGAGATTCTCTCTGCCTCTAGCCCTCCCCGGGTGCTCGCTCGCAATCCCTACCCCCCTCCACCCCCAATAAATAAATAAGTCTTTAAAAAAAAAAAAAAGGCGGTTAGAAAATAGAACCCAGATTTTAAAACATCGTATGGAACATTTTGCAAGTCAAATCTTAGGGAAGGTACTTTATTATATCAAACTTAAGTCAGAAACAATTAATGCCGGCTGAGAACTACTCCTTCTCACGCTGCACTGTGGCCTGGAGATGGTCCCTCCTTGTGAAATACTCCCAGTCCCACAGTTTATTGTTCTCCAATTTACATAGCTAATATTTGCTCCGTGTAAATAAGTATTCCTTTCAAAAGGTATTAAATTGTCTACCTCACCAATTGAAGTGACCTTTTGTGTGTGTGTGTGTGTGTGTGTGTGAAAGAAATGGACCATCTTGTTCTCTTTGAATACAACTCAGTAAATTTTGATTAATTATGTTAGAGAAAATCCAACTTTTTTTTTTTTTTTTTTGGTCACTTCATACTATTTAGTTACAGGAGGTTTATTTTTTTTTTTTTTTTGGAGCATAGTGGACACAAATTTTCTTAAGTGGTTTGATTTTCATTGGTTGGTTCTTGATTTTGTCTGTGGAAAATGTAGACAATCCATATTGCAGAATCACTATTAAAGAAGTTCTCAAGTAGTGAGGACTGTGCTTGACAGGAAGACTTGAGCCTGGAAATGTATAACAGTATGGACTAGCCCTTGGTTTTCAGGTTCCTTAGAAACAACTTATCTCCAGGCTGTATTTTTTTTTTTAAGAAGCTTAATGAGGATTATTACTCACAAAGTATAAAATTCATTTAAGGGCACAATTAAATGATTTTTTTAGTAAATTTACAGAAATGTGCAACCATCATGTCTAATGTAGGACCTTTCCATCCCCCCAAAAGAAACTTCCAGCCCATTTGCAGTCCCTCTGCATTCCCACCAGCAGCCCCAAGCAACCACTGCTGTACGCTGGATCTTTCTCTTCTAACAACAGGGTATGGAACTAATGTCCAGCCTTCCTGAATAAGGGATAGTAAATCAGCACCAGAAATCAAAACATCTATCTTCTACCCAAGCATATCTCTCCCCAAATTCAGAAGTTCGGTTTTATCTTTTAGATTAAAAAAGTTTTTTTTCCCCACTCCATTCTCAGAGTGTCTTCAGCCTACAAAGCCTGCCCATTTCCCTAGTTTTAAGTCTGTCATCGCACCTGGGGGGGGACCTAGTGGCAGCATAAAGACATACTAGAAAGGTCTGATACGCGCTCATGTTACTTTTTTTGGGAAAGTATTTCACAAAAATACATGATAATTTGTTAGTAAGCTATGGATTCTTTTCAGTTTTCAAGAACTCATTAGTGAAAATATTTAGCGCATTTTGTGAGTGCTTGAAATAGGGCCCCGTGACTGATAGGCTACCCTCGTTATCTGCAAGCATATTATTACTCACTTTAGGTGAGGAGTTTTATAAGGAAGCTAGGCTCTGAGATTGTTAATTAAGAAAAGCTAAGATGTCTTGGTCTCTGGAAGAACACTATGGGCATGCAATATCTTAGCTAAAATGGATCTCATTAATAGAAAGTGATAAAAACTTAAATCGTGGATTATTAGTAACAGTAGCTATAGTTAAATGGTAGGTATGAATAATGGGAAATACTTAATTGGCACCTTTCCCTTCACCCCTCCCACAAGAGGGGTGAATTATAAATATTAAAATTTTTCTAAGTGTTTACAAACTTTTGCAAAATTACAAAGATTTAAAAATGCCTCTGATGTTATCTAGGGGACTTTCCTATGTATTTACGTATCTCTTTAAAAAAAAAAAAGCTCATGCTCGATTATCATTTATTGATTCATTCATTCATTTGTTCTTTTATTTATTTATTTGCTGACTGTATTGTTGACCTCTTACATGTACTGGCACTGGAGGTGTTGGTGTGCCACTAAGAGTAGGAGCTCCTTGGGCTCCAGGGGGTCTCAGTCAGTTAAGTGTCTGACTCTTAATTTTTGGCTCAGGTCGTGATCTCAGGGTCATGAGATCAAGCCCCGGGTCAGGTTCTGCACTCACTGCAGAGTCTGCTTGAGATTCTCCCTCTCTCTCTACCCCACCCCACCACCACCACCCCCTCGATTCTCAAAATAAATACATAATAAAATCTTAAGGGGAAAAAAAAAAGAAAGAAAAAGGGCTCCTGAAGTGAGAGTCCTGCTTCCAGTCTGGGCTCTTTTCCTTCTACCTGTTTGACCTTGAGGATCTCACTTTATTTCAATTTCTTTAAAATACTTCCTCCGGTTATAATGAGGATTAATTAGGTAGGTAGTATTTTCTGAGAACTATGTGTGGCTGTTTTGTTCTACAACTTGACTTTTTAATGGCTCTATGGTTTTGACAACTAAGTTTTTTTAAGTTGTAGAAAGCTTTTATGTGTGTTAAGAAACTTACCGGGTGTTTGTTTCCATGGATTTTTAATTCAATAAAATTGTTTCAAGACCTAGTTTTTCCTAAGCCTTTAAGCTCCATGTATAAATTTCTTTTATTCATAATTCCAACTTGCAAATGTTAAATGCATTTTCTTTCATCGGTGTCTAACATCTTTCCTCAACAGATGACCTCTTTCTAAACATTAAAATCCATATTTCAGTTCAGATAAATTTCCTTAAATTTTAAAGTATATTTACATATTTAATATGTTTTCTCAACCACTGCAAATGCATGACGAGGCTGACATACAAGTCTAGTCAGCAGAGCATTTCTGAGCCCTTTGATGGGAGCTCATGTCTACACTCAGTCCCTGTGCCAGGATGGTATCAGTGAGCTTTGGGTCAGGACTGCCGACAAGATGCGTGCGTCACGAGTTTCACACTTGTACCTTTTCTGATAGCCTTGAGTATCTATCACATGGCCCCTTTCCCATTGTTTATAAACCATAACCTCTGATGTGAATTATTGAGATTCCTCGTCTCCTATTCAGTGCTAAGTTTGAATTTAATCGGATAATGTGTACTTCTTAAGTAGTATTTATATACTTGTCTCATACTTTTCTCATTACTATCTCAAACGTAGTATTTTATAATGTTACGATAACTATAATTCATTTAACTAATCCCCTGTTGTCGGATATTTAGATTATTTTCAATTTTCTATTCTACATGACTGTTGAAAACGTACTTGTAGAAATATGTTGTGTACATTCTTATTCCCTCTGGGTGAACTCAGAGTAGAATAACTGGGTGCCATTACCCCATTATTACTTAATGTCATGTAGCCTAATATCTACCAGTGTGAACCTTGGAATCCTTTTATCAAATTACAGGTAAAATCCTATCAACATTATTAAGGGGAAATGACTAATGTATGTATGAACATGGTATTACAAAATAGAGGTGACAGAAATAAAACAGAAGCTAATAATGTGTTTTCTTGTAATTTGACAAAAAAAGGATTCTAAACTTCATTTAGGGGTGGAAAGAGGAGTAACAGTGGAAGATTTTTTCTTCTAGGTAGTCGGTACACATATGTGCTCCTGGCATTGAAGAACGTGGCTCTACAGAGGTTTCTGTTCCCTTTATTGAATACTTTCTCCCCCCAAAACCAAGTGGATATTGATTTGCATCAAATGCCTTTTTAACTTCACTCCAGATAATCCTGTCTTTTCTATTTACATATGTTTGTGTTTTATTACAGCCCTTTCCTAACTGGAAAACTTAATTGCATTTCTGGAATGCATCATCCTTTGTTCCTCCACCAAAAACCTAACAATATCAGTGTACTAAAACTTTCAGAGTTTTGTACTTGCCTTCAAAGGAAGATTAGTCTATTAGAGGTCTTTAACTTTTAAAATAGTCTCTAGGTTAGCTTCTGATATTTTGCAATGTAAGAGGACTTGGAAAGCTTTTCATCTGCCTTGTGCTCTGGCATTAGTACCCTCGACAAATAAACTGATGGGATTGCCATCCACCGAGAGAAACTCCTGTGGCTTTTGTCACTTTCCCAGATACTTACTGGTAGGAAAGGATCACCATAGGAATGAATATGTTGTACTCTTCATCTTTTTTTTTTTTTTTTAAGATTTTATCTATTTATTTGACAGAGATCACAAGTAGGTAGAGAGGCAGGCAGAGAGGGAGAGGCAGGCTCCATGCTGAGCAGAGTCTGATGCAGGGCTCAATCCCAGGACCCTGAGATCATGACCTAGGCTGAAGGCAGAGGCTTTAACCCACTGAGCCCAGCCGCCCCGGTACTTATCATCTTGATGATGATCATTGTGTCCTAAGATTGGTTGACACAGGGTGAGTGTACTTTGTATATTCAGTCTTCTTAATGAGATCCCAAGGAAAATATCAATCTTACTACTAATGACGATAAATGGGCTTTGCATTCATGAAGTGCTCTTACTCCCGGGAGCACAAATCTCTTCATGATTAATTATTTCAGTCATCCTCACAGTTGTCCCATGAGGTGGGTGGCTGAGTGCTTCCTCTTAGGGAAAAGAAAAAAAAAAAAAAAAGCAAACAGGTAACTAATTGGATTTTCTTCAGTTCTACATTCTATGTTCTAGAACTGGGTAGCTACCTTATAAAGACCGCCAGGATGTCCCCCAGTGGACCTGGGCTTCAAAAATCTCAAGCTTCTTTGGCACACGAACACCAGGCTAGGAGCAGATGTGGGGTAGTAAAGTCGGAGGGAATTTTGATGAGTTTGGTAAGACGCTCTGCGTGGATTAGCCTAAACTTGGTGAAGAGAGGCAATGGCTGACTTAGTGTTTGGGCGTCTCTATTAGACGTGGCGATCCCTGGTGTTAGAGGTTTGTTTCTGCAAATATCTTACTGAGGCACCTCTTTACTACACTTAACCTTCCTACCACATTGTGTTGGGATCCTACAAAGAATATCTGTCAATCCTGGTCTCCCAAGAGGGGCACTGGTCCTTTCTCATCCTTCTCTAGCATATTAGTGTCTGTGGCTTTGCACAGGGACCAGAGAAAGGTGCGATGTCTGCTTCTCAGAGATTGTCTCTTAGCCTGTCTCCATCCTCCAGTGACCCTCCATTTCTCCGCAGGTCGACTTTTCCTCGTGCTTTCACTTCCCCGAAAAAGGGCAGTGCCCCTCTGTGGACACATCTTGTCAGGGGAGCAGGGATCCAACTCAAACTACGTTTGGTTTGTTTGTGTTTTGTTTTGCTGGAAGGTTTATTTGAGAGACAAAAAAGAAGAGGAGAGGGAGGGAGGGAGAGAGAATCACAAGCAGACTCCACCCTGAGTGCGGAACTGGACTCTGGGCTTGGTCTCAGGACCCTGCGTTCACAACCTGAGCTGAAACCAAGAGTCAGATGTTTAACTGGCTGTGCCACCCCGGTGCCCCTAAAACTACATTTTTACCTAGTGATCATTCCCCAGTAGTTTTTTGGTCACTTGCGTTCTGTCTCTTCAGTTAGACTACAAGCTCTTTGGATTGAAAGTTCAGGTCAGCCGTGTTTTTTAAGCTCTTTTTAATTGCCGCCCCATTGCTCCCTCAGCACTGGGGGGTTCAGGTGCACAGTAGACACTTGTGGTCACTCTATTTGCTGTCCATCCTTTCAACAAATACTGCTTGTAGTTATTGACTATGCCATTTTAACTTTTCCCCTTTTTCTTTCATTAAAAAAAGGCTTACTTTGATTTTTTAACCGCCCCCCCCATTTTTTCCTAAAGTTCCCCTGAAAGGGAGGCCTTTAAAATGTGAAGAATTATGCTTAAGTTGCCCAGTGTACTCAGGGTGGGGACTAATTACGAGGTCTGGAAACTTCTTCAGGTGGCTGGGTTCTGCAGCAGGGACTAAAATACGGCTTTCCTAAATTGAGAACAGCTGGGGCCGTGTTGCTGCCCAGTATAAAAGAGTTGGTGCTGGTGCTCTGTGTTGTGAAGTCTTTGCTCTCTGGAGCCTGGGGAAGCTTGAGCCAAAGACACCCTCTCCTCCTCTGTGTCGTGGTGGTGAGTGCCGGGAGTGGGTCCTCTGGGCGTCAGTTTCTGTTGCCTGGTAGATCTTGCGGTGGCTGTCCTGGAATGTTGTTCCTTTCTAATTTCCCATGCCAGTCGTAGGATTTTACCTTTCGAGGAATAAGTAGAATTCGTTCCCTCAATAAGACGTAGCTAACGCTTTGTTTTTTCTCTGTATTATTTTGAAGGCTGTCAGCTTTCCTGGTGTAGAGCGTGTGGCTGTCTCTACCTATCAAAGGATAAACTGAGGCAATACCATTTAAGTGTCTTGAATGTGTGGTTCTTGGATCTGTTCTGGAAAGAACAGATTTTTTATTTCGGGGGAAATAAAAAACGGACTTGACAAATGGAGAGAATAAGTGTTATTCAGTGCATGTGAGCAACTCATCCCAGTTTTGTGTTCTTCCAGGTTCACGGAAAGCAGCGGTCTTATTAGGAAAGAGTGATGTGATCTCTGGAGAGGTTCTAACTTATTATGACTTCATGGTTAGCAACAAGTAATAGTAATAGTGTCTGGTGAAGGGTTTGCAAAGTTGGGTTCTGACTTTTATTTAAAGAAATTTTAAAGGAATTGATTATTAAAATGTTCCTATTTATACTGACATCAGCTCAAAAAGAGACAAGAACTCCAAGATAAAACAACTCCATATTTTACAAATAAACTCCCATCTCAACAATGTTAACCATGTTCTGACGATATATTTCCAAAGCAAATGGCTCTGATATTTGCTTCCTTATTTTAATAATGTTTTTGTTTTGGATGTTTGACAATTGGACAAGCACAGTTTCTGAACATAGTTTTTGTTTTCTTTTTGCAGGGACAGTAACACCTCTGGGAGAAAGAAAATTGGCTTCCTCTCTCGAAGGTGGTGAGTGGACCGCAGGCGGCTACATGGAGGGAACAGTGATCAGATGGTTCCCTTCTACATTTTGTGCTAGGAAACAAAATCAGTTATAGGAATCCATGTTGATCTCAGAAGTAGAAGGATTTAGAAAAGTTAAGTTTGCACAAAAACCAAGAACTTTCCCATCTCCTTTTTGATCTGAAGACTAGGGGACAATGGATATTATAGAGACAGCAAAACTCGAAGAACATATGGAAAATCAAACCAACGATCCCGCAAACACTTACACAAGACCTGCCGAGCCTGCCGAAGAAGAAAACAAAAATGGCAACAGTAAACCTAAGAGCTTATCCAATGGGTTGCGAAAGGGCACCAAAAAGTACCCGGACTATATCCAGATTGCTATGCCCACTGAATCCAGGAACAAATTCCCCCTGGAGTGGTGGAAAACAGGCATTGCCTTCGTGTACGCCCTCTTCAACCTCGTCCTAACCACTGTCATGATCACGGTTGTACACGAAAGGGTACCTCCCAAGGAGCTCAGCCCCCCGCTACCAGACAAGTTTTTTGATTACATTGATCGGGTAAAATGGGCATTTTCTGTATCAGAAATAAATGGGATTATATTAGTTGGATTATGGATCACCCAGTGGCTGTTTCTGAGATACAAGTAAGTAGGCCTACCCATTTGGGGGTGATGGGGTGGGGCTTACCCTAAGTGTGTGTTTGAGGGGGTAGATGTGTAATTGAAATGGTCTTTCTCAGTTTTGTCTGATAAATTCAGTCATATCCAGGCATTCAATGACAGGAAGCAACAGAAGGATCTACCGTGTTGAATAAATAAGCATTTATTGAGCAACAGTGTATGAGAGGCAACCATCAGGACATTCCAGATGTACTGTGGTTGGTGATTCAGAGTTGACGAATTTAAGGTGCAGTCCATGGTTTCAGGCTCCTTGGCGCTGTGGGATCTGCATGATAAATCAAGAGGCTTAGAAAGGAATAACATTCACTTCATCGTGCTTTTGTTATTTTAGGCTTTTACCAGGTGGGGAATGGAGTGGCTGGGAACTTTCCTCTGTTACTTGTAATGTGACCAGTGGATTGGTCTGTAGTCAATAGCATTCTCTGAGTTCAGAAATTTTACATTTCATTCCTGTTGCCTGTTGGCAGTCGAGTCACAAGAGTTTAAGAAACTGCATTTAGGCGTGGGTCCCCGCAGTTTGGGTTTTAGGTTTCTAAAGTAAACGTGCTGTCCAGCTTCCCTGTGGCACCACAAAGGACCTCTTAGTTCACCGGTTTCAGTCTCCCTGTTTTGGAACAGGGGCAATCAGGAAGGAGTGAGGCCACACACTTTTGCTTTAAAGATGCTTAAAAATAGGACTTAGCTCTGAAGTGGTTATTTTTGCTTCCCTGTGAGATCTGGCTGCTAGTCCATAAAAACAAGGCCCCTCAATTCCTTTTCCATCTCATTTCTCCTTCAGATGTTTTGTTCTCTACTAAGTTGCTAGCAATTAAATCACTAAAATATAAGTTAGATCAAAACATTGCCCATACACGGAGGCTTTTGAAAATGTAATGTCTACTAACTTAGTCCATACTGTTCAAAATGGGATTTCTGCATTTGTGCCACAAGATCATGTTTAGAAGAGAGAATTTATGTTCTACTGTCATTTCAGTTGTTTGTTGCTTCTAGAGTGGAATTCAATCTCTCTTTGGTCCAGAGTTCCCCAAATTCAAGTTTGCAGTTTTGAAAGCTTGTTCCGCAAACTGAAGTCATTCCTAAACATTTTCTTTCATGTGTGTAAGTAAAAGGCAGCTACCAACTGTCTTTTACTAGAACTTTTTGCTGCCAAAGTTGTTAAGCTGCGGTATGCTTTATGCCAAAAGCAAACAATAGATTTGTTGAACTTTAGCGTTTTTCTTTCTGTTGACACTTCTGTTGAAAATAAGAGTCTGCTTAAACCAAAGGTGTTTGCTTTCTCCCTTTAGATCAACTTTTTATTCATATATATGACTATATATATTCATATTCACATATGAATAGACGTGTGTGTGTGTGTGTGTGTGTGTGTGTATATACATATTATATATATGAAGAGACCTTTTCCAGGGTCTGGTAAGTAGCTGGCTTCTACTGTGCTTCAGAGCACAGTCTCAGTTTATTTGAATCTTTATCTTAAAAGTTATGAGCTGCCTCTCCATGAGCACCTTGGGCTTTACCGTGTCAAAACTCGTGGGGGCGCCTGGGTGGCTCAATCAGTTAAATGTCTGGCTCTTGATTTCAGCTCAGGTCATGATTCCAGGGTCAACAGATCAAGTCCTGAGTCGTGCTCTGTGCTGGGCGTGGAGCCTGCTTGAGATTCTCCCTGTCCCTCTGTCCGTCCCCTCCCCACCAAACAAACAAACTTGTGGTCACATAGCTGGCCACACATTGTGATGATATCCTCTGTTTTGGTCACAGTCCGTCATCAGAAACTTGTAGGGGAAATCATACTTTTTCTTTTCTTTCTTTCTTTCTTTTTTTTTTTTTTTTTTTGCTTTTGAGGTAGAATTGTATCATTTCAGTAACTAATAGAATAATTTTTGTAACTTGCTTTGAACATCCTAGCTGAGTGAGAAATCCTACTTGCTCTCTCTTATAAAAGCACCTTATAAAAAATCATTAGCAGTAGATATTTTTCTAAATAAGGTTTCAGAGTGCACATTTTACCTTCTAAGTTAATTTTCAATTCTGAATACAGCTGAACTCAGAATGCTGGAATGAATATAATTGACTCATAATAATTCCTGCTTATTACTTCACCTTGTCTAACAACACAGAGCACACAGTTGAACACTCTTTTTGGGCCTGAGGTTGAAGCAAAGGGTGAATTGTTTTTCACTTAACCAAATGGAGAGACTTGGCCCTGATTATCACCCATTCCTTTTCAGTAGTAGAAAAGGCAGAGTTCGTATAGCAAGCCTTTGAAAGAAATGGCCTTACACAAAATAAATAATTTCACCTAATAGTCTTTTTTTTTAAGATTTTATTTATTTATTTGATAGAGAGATCACAAGCAGCCAGAGAGGGAGGGGGAAGCAGGCTCCCCGCTGAGCAGAGAGCCCGATGTGGGGCTCGATCCCAGGAACCTGGAATCATGACCTGAGCTGAAGGCAGAGGCCTTAACCTACTGAGCCACCCAGGTGCCCTATTAGTCTATTTTTTTTTTTAAAGATTTTATTTATTTGAGAGAGAAGGAGTGCATAAGAGTGCACAAAAGAGGGAAAGGGAGAATCAGACTCCCCACTAAGCAGGGAGCTCAACATGGGACTCGATCCCAGGACCCCAAGATCATGACCTGGGCTAAAGGCAGACACTTAACCAACTGAACCACCTAGGCGCCCCTCATTTAGTAGTCTAGGTAGTCTTCTACTGTATATTTTGACCCCAGATACCCTGGAATATTCTGAAAATAGCTACTGGAAACAAGCAACTAAAATTAGATTCATACATAATTCTGTAAATTAGAAGTCCCAGTAGTTACCTGAATTAGACTTTGATCCACGTCAGACCACAGTCTTGGAGAAAACTAAAAATATGCCACATGCCTGAAACCACCTAGTTTTCCAGAAGTCTTTGATCGGTGTTAGTTTTGAAAGTTTGAGACTCTGAAAATGAGAGACCTGTAGGAATATGGTTTATGTGCTAGGGAAGTTACAGCTAGCAATTCCAGGGGCTTTCAGGGCCCCCCATCTCTCACTCCCCAGAACCCAGACTTTATAGACCCACCCCTAATTACACAGCAGAAAACAAGCTGTCATCTTCAGCTGGACATAAGGACACTGAGAACCCTCAAAGCCCGTTAAGATAACCCATGGGGCTGTGGCACGAACAGGTAGAGCCTCTGTGTGCACAAAGTCAGACCTCTGGGAACCACTGCCTTGGAGTGTGGACTCAGGGGTACAGGACAGGTGCTAATGTTAGTCCAAGACCACGGTCTCCACCAGAAAATATCAAATATAAAAGTACTTGTGGGATTTATCTTTTTTTTTTTTTTTTTTTTTGCTTTTTTTGATCAAGGTTGAATAAGCTCAAGGTAAACTGATCAGCCTAGAGCTCACTCTTAAATGCCCACAAAGACACAAGGGTACTTCGGACAGTTTCAGAATCTAGTCCTCTGAAGATCTATATAATCCCAGACAGAATAGTTCATGCCCAAACTGTGAAAATACTTTTGGATGGTCTCCAAGTAAACCTTGCTTATATAACTCAGGTTAAATTAGTTGCCCCATTTCCCTGTGTGTCCAATTATGTAATATCACCTTAGCTCATTACTGAATTCCTCTGTGACCGTGGCTCGTTTATACCTTTGATACGTTCTCAAGAGAAGGTTTTATTAATGCAGCGTGTTGACGGAAAACATAGACCAGTTCATTGAATTCTCTGGCGAAGAGCACCTTTTTTAGGAGAGGTGGTTGTCTAGAACCTTTATCTGCTATAACTTCCCCACTCCCCACAAACATTCCTTTTGGGTCCTAACCATCCTAGATTTTTTCCAATAGGTGAACCTTCATTTCCAGAATGGTGGGTGGGCCGTTCACACGTAAGCCTGTGTGTGAGCCCTGAAGTGGGTCTGCTCGTGCCCACTCTGTAGTAATTCTGTATTCTGTTAAACGTTGTTTTGTGTTGCACTCGGAGCAGAAACCACGAGTCAACTTGTCTCTCCCCATCCCTGTCCTTCCTTCAGGTCAATCGTGGGACGCAGATTCTTTTTTATCATTGGGACTTTATACCTGTATCGCTGTATTACAATGTACGTCACCACTCTCCCTGTGCCCGGAATGCATTTCCAATGTGCCCCAAAGGTAAGCGCCTCGGAGTTCGCGCGGAGAGGGGATGAAGAGAACACTTGGTGAGCACCTGCTCACTCTGTGGCAGGTTCTTTTAGATACTCTTAGAGCTGGTCACCGCAGTCTGGTCTATTTCTTGTTTCTCTTTGGAGTTGGAGGGAAGACATTCCAATGTGTTCACAACACCTGTATCTTTGTGCATTAGAAATTCATTTGCTGCTAACTGAAAGTTACGGCAGGGTGTTCAGCTCTGCTTTTTGGCCTTTTCATTTACTCATTCGTGCACTTCTTCATTCTGCAAGTGTTGAAGCTACTGTGTACTGGGCCGGGCACTCTAGCCACAGCAGTGACCAAAGTAAAGTCGTTCTTCTCTGAGAGTTTATATTCTGTTGAGGGATGGCAGCCGAAAACTAAAGGCACCCCTTGTAACGTGATGATAAGTCAGGTGACTATCAGATGAAGAACAGAAAAGGTGAGCCAGGGTAATGGGGATGCCGTGGGTGGTACGACTTCAGAGAGAGATAGAAAGGCTTCTGTAGTAAGAAAGCCTTGGGGCGAGACACAACACAGCAAAGTGAGCCGTGCAGTTGGGCGACACCCCAGGTCACAGCGGACTCAAGAGATGGCAGGGGGCCCATGTGGCTGAGTGGAGGTAGGAAAGGTGGAGGTGGCCCAGGCCATGGGTCCCCTAGGCCCTTTGTGGCCACTGAAGTGAAGAGAAGTCGTTCGATTCAGGATGCGTTTGGAAGCACATCCAACAGGATGTGCTAATAGTCAGATATGAGTGTAAGAGAAGCCAAGGAGGACCCCAAAGTTTTTAACACATGGAAAGATGGAGTGGCCTTTTGCTGGGATACACTTGGGAATGAATACTGAAACTGTCTTGAGCAGGATTTACGGTCTCTCCAGGTAGTCATTTCTTGAGAGAGCTGTTAATCATCTTAGACCCCAGGATGCCCTGGCTTATAAAAAAAAAAAAAAAGGAAACTTACAAATCATGTGATTTCTGGACAAGAGAATGAAGTCCCAACATCATATTTTACTGAACACTAAGCAGATGTCCAAAGTGGAGGGAAAAATAGAGTTGTTCTAAGGAAGTCAACAGTCTCCCTCGCCAAATATAGGTGTGGTTTGGAGAAGCTATAATTTTCCAAAGCCATCAAAGCAGAAAGTATCTGTAATTAAAACAGTGTACATATTGAATTGAAACATTGGCCGATTTTTAGTGAAACTAATTTAAGGCATGGGGAAGTTCAGAAACGTAATAAACACTCCGAAGGGGGTTATTGCTATGCGTTAAATGAAGAAGCAAGCACAGAAAAGAAGGCAAGCCCATCCCAGTAATGGGTGAGGTTTGGAGAGATGAATTGCTGTGATTACAGAAAGAAAGCAAATTAAAGGTCACCCTCCCTGGAAGAGTTGCAATTTTCAGAAGCCACATCAGTACACGTAGGACTGGCTAACCGAGCTACAAATACTCCCAGTGGAAGCCCTGGTGGCCTCCAGACTAGTCCGCCCCCACGTTCCATTGTCAAGACCTCTTGCTGCCGCATAAGCAGGCTGGCTGTGGGTGCTTGAGTAAGGGTTCGGTAACACGGACACACAGATCACTTCGACTGGAGGTGGTGTGGTGGTGCAGAGCAGGAGTCAGGATTGCTTTCTAAACGTGGGCCAGCCACAGGCCTTGAGAGCTCAGATTTCTGCAGTTCGGAGGCTCCTAGGTCATCTACCTGCCTCCTCTGTTGCTGACTCAGTGGACTGCCCTCTGAGCCTGTAAGTGATGATGGGACCGTGTGTCTGGATACCACTAGCCGTGGCGGGGGTGGGAGGGGTGTCAAACACCATCCTCACTGCTTAAAACAGCTTGTTGCTCGGTGGATACAGTCCCCACACGTGATTTCGCAAGATTGGGGAAACCCTCGGTCTTTGTTCCCCCCCTGCCTTCTCCCTTATCTATGCCCGGGGCTCCCTTTCAGGCTTTTGCTTACAGATGCTGTCAGCGTACCAGTCCGAGTTTTGGGTTGCAGTCACAAAAACCTGTGTTCGGAGAAGCGTATGTGAATACATTTTGGCCCAGTTATTAGGATTTGCATGAAATGATGGAGCCTTTCCAACCCATTTTGCCACAGGCAAGAATGCTGGGCTGGGATAGCTCTAGTCCCTTCCCTGAGAAAGCTTTCCTGGCCATGGGTGCCCAGAGGACTTTTCTTCTGAACTAAAGGGACAGTGCAGGGTGAGTTTTCTGGTTTGGCACCAGCTGGTCTGGGCTCTCTTGTACTTTCTTGTGGGACATGGCGTTTGGCAGGGACAGCTCCGGGAACCCTCAAGAACACCGAGCTCTGTCTGCTCTGGGTGCTTGTGATCGACGGTGCCTGTCCTCTTAGTCATCTACATCTTCTGTTTGTACCCAGTCAGGGCATGGAATGGTGTCTGAGAAAATGAGGAAATTAATAAGAACTAGAGTCTTAAGTGGTGAGTGATGCGGTCCCAGTGAACCAAAACAGAATTAGAAAAAAAAAACCATTAACCCCAACTCTCACCATTAGCCTCCCCCACTCTCCCCAGTTTTCTTTCTACCTCTTCACCCCCACTTTCTTGAGGTGCTATTTAGCATTTACGTGGAGCACGAATGGACCTCTAGTATAGCAATGACAGGATCGAGGAATTATGAACTGCGAAAAGACAGAGCAAGAAGAGAGCGTGCTTCGTCTGTTCTGTAAAGGCATAATGAATCCAGGGCTCTCAGAAATCTTCATTCACCCTCGCTGCTGAAAGGAAGCAGGGAGAAGACCATGTGTGGCAGTGGTTCAGCCCCTGGTCTGCTGAGACCCTTGGGTCCGTCTAATCCGGGGTCAAGGGACTGATGGCTTTAAGTGTTTCTGCCCTTAGAGAATTAGAGTATTGAGTTGGGATAGGTGAGCAGATTAAAAAAAAATATGTTAAGGGCGTCTGGGTGGCTCAGTTGGTTAAGCGACTGCCTTCGGCCCAGGTCACGATCCTTGAGTCCCGGGATCAAGTCCCACGTCAGGCTCCCAGCTCCACGGGGAGTCTGCTTCTCCCTCTGACCTTCTCCCCTCTCATGCTCTCTCTCACTCTCTCTCTCTCAAATAAATATTAAAAAAAAAATATGTTAAGAGTTTTGAAATGAAGAAGAATGTGTCCTTTTAAACTGGAAACACAGGGGTTGGGCAGCATGTGTACTTTTTAATTTGATCTCGGTGTTAACAGTTGTTTGTACCAACCACGTGATAAGAAGTTCCTGAAGGACTGTCGATAAAGCTCCAGCTGGAGTCTGTCTTCCACCTCAAGGCGTGTCACATTATGTCATGGAGTTTGCAGTGCACCACCCTGAGGTTCGCCTGGAACGGGTCCTGCCACTCCATCAGCGGTGCTTACTCTTCCCCACGTGGGGATCCTCTGCAGCCTTCCAGATCCTATCTTTTCAAGGCAGGATCACCTGCTACCTGCCATGTTGGTTTAAGGACTCTCAAGTCTTTTTTTGTTTTTTAAGGTTTTATTTATCCATTTGAGAGAGAGAGAGCCAGAGCAGAGGGGAGCAGCAGAGGGAGAGGGAGAAGCAGGCTCCCCACTGAGTAGGGAGCCGGATGTGGGATTCGATCCTGGAACCCTGGGATCATGACCTGAGCTTAACAGCTGCTTAACAGTTTGAGCAACCGGGGCACCCCAAGGACTATGAAGTCTTGATAAATATCTATGTTCTGGTTTTGCCACCTGTGCTCGGCCTAAGCAAACTTTTGAAGAAAGTCACTTCTCACCTTACCGTCTAATTCTCTGGTTTACGGCATTTTCTCTTGCAGAGTCTTATTCTCAACTATCAACCAATCACGGTGTGTTTGCCTTTTTTTTTTTTTTAATTTTATTTATTTATTTGTGAGAGAATGAGTGAGAGAGAGCATGAGAGAGGAGAAGATCAGAGGGAGAAGCAGACTCCCCAAAGAGCTGGGAGCCCGATGCGGGACTCGATCCCGGAAGTCCGGGATCATGACCTGAGCTGAAGGCAGTCGCCCAACCAACTGAGCCACCCAAGCGCCCCTGTGTTTGCCTTTTTATGTAGGTCATCTGAATACCAGAAAGCTTTCCAGATCCTTATGAATATTTTTTTAAAATCAGGAAGCTTCTAGGGTCCCCAGGAGTGATGTTTTCGGCAGGGAATCCTGCCCTGATTCCTGTCCTACTGGATAGGATGGTTTTCCAGTTGCTTTAGAGGCTAACTGAATTTCTCTCTACTCCCAGACCCTCCTCCCATCTACCCATAGGCATCTACCCCCCTTCACTCCCTTGTATCCACTTGGGCTCCTGCCTGTTTTCAGCACCTTTTAAACCACCACCAAGGCTGGACTGGCCATGCTTCAGGGGCCAGTTGCCTAAAGGATCATCATTGAGTATAAAAGGTGGCATGTCCTAGAACTGGCCCCTTAGGTCCCCAATGACTAGTTATTAGTGGTCTTTCTGTATTTCTCTTTTCATGTGTACTGTTACCCAAATATATTTCTGAGGATCATTCTTTGATTTTCTACGCCTGCTCACCTGATACTAGTTTGATCTGAAACCTTCTTTCTGGCTCCCAAGCATTTCAGTATTCCAGTTTTCCATGCCTACCATTTTGACCCACTCCGTCTACTACTCCTACCTATATGCTTCAGTTTTAATGGGATATAAACTTTTGGCTATTGGGTCAAACTCCTGTCCTAGTCCATCATTCTTCGCCATGTCATCAGGGTGGCTTCTAGGGGCTTCTGTACCACTGTCCGCTGGAGCGCTCCTCTGACCCTCTGCAACAACAGATTATTTCCTTAGGGGATGTTTTTCCTGACCAAAGCTACTCACCTTTAAAGCTGTCAATACATCTCTGATGCAACATTTGCAAGCCTATTTGAATTATGTAATGTGTTGCAGCTCCCTTTCTTAACTGTAAATGTCTTGATCAGATATTAATACAGCTCTATGCACACTTTAGGCTGCCCACTTAACACAAGGTCCCCAAACACACTTTAGAATATTAGTAATGTGGTATTCAGCTGAATCAAATATTAACCATCCGAAACCCTGACTTCCCCCTACAAAGAGGAAAGAAAGTAGCTTTGATCTTTTTAGTGCATAGCTGTGGTGAAGTCATTGGTTATTAATATTTTTAAAAGCTTTGCCCAAGGACACACCACCACCGAAACATATTATTAGTAACATACTGAATAATTGAAAACGTGTCACTAAAACTCGCCAGTACAACGAATAAAACTGAATTTGAGGAGCTTCCCCCTTGGCTTCTTTTTGACTTTTTAAGTTAAAAGGAAAAAAAGCACAACCTTTTTTTCTAAGTATCACATAAATTAGGCTGAAGTGTGATTTTACTGGCTTATAAATTTTCTTCCTGATCTTGTGTCTTTCAGCTCAACGGAGACTCTCAGGCGAAAATACAACGAATTCTACGATTGATTTCCGGTGGTGGGCTGTCCATAACTGGATCCCATATCTTGTGCGGAGACTTCCTCTTCAGCGGTCACACCGTTGTGCTGACACTTACTTATTTGTTCATCAAAGAATGTGAGTACTAACTCCTTCCCACTCTGTTGAGTACTGTCGTGGGAGGGATCCCGAAGGCCGGAAACTGATGGGAACCCTTGTTCCATTAGGATGGCTAGCTATGAAAGAGACAGGTGTGCACCTGTATGTGTATATTTAAATCATTTCAACTAGCCCTATGTGATTTGAACACTGGAGGCTTAAAACCTGGATTCGCTAACATTAAGCATGCCGCCACAATGTCTCTCTCCCTCCTCTTCTCAAAGGATGAAAAGTTGTTATAGTGTTGCAACTAAGAAAAAGTGTTGGGCTTATTGCAAAAAGAATCAGTGCCCTGGAAATGTAAATGACTTACAAGTGAAACTTCCATTATATGGAACGTCCATTCCATCATTCTAAATAATTTAATGTTTTCCCCCTTTTTAGATGTTTTCTTGTCCCATTCCAGTGTCACCATTTTCCAGCTGAGTTCTATGATTTAGTAGGCATCTTTTTTTTTTTAAGATTTTATTTACTTTTTTGACAGACAGAGATCACAAGTAGGCAGAGAGGCAGGCAGAGAGAAGAGGAAGCAGGCTCCCTGCTGAGCAGAGAGCCCGATGCGGGACTCGATCCCAGGACCCTGGGATCATGACCAGAGCAGAAGGCAGAGGCTTTAACCCACTGAGCCACCCAGGTGCCCCGATTTAGTAGGCATCTTTAAGGAACATTTTGCCAGTATAACATTTCTTTGTACAAAACCACGTGGAGGCAAGAATGTGAAGCATCTTTCCATAACAATACACTTAATTCCCATTCTACAAAATCCTTGTGTATACCGTCAGCTTTCAGGGCTGGTATAAGGTCTCCTTCATTGTGGGCTCTGTATTTTAGTCACCAGGCAGATCCCCTTGTTGCCGATTTCTGAAGTTTGATTTAATTAGACCCATTATCTCAAAGTTCTTTCAAAGTGAGTGATACTTTTTCCTTGCAACAGGGTCAGGTTAACCTTCCCCCTCTAGTTTCAGGACCCTCTCCAGTGTTTCTTAGAGCTTTATCTCAACTTTCTTCACTTATGCAGCATTGTAAGGAAGTCTTCTGGCAAAGACCAGCAGAAGGGTGCTTTCCCCTCTGTTGTCCTGCTTCTTCCACCCTCTCTTGGCATGTCATTAATCCAAACAGGTTCAGCCTCGCCCAGTGGCAGTGTGGAGTCAGAAGGTGCAGTGGTGTCAGTGTGTCAGTGGTGCAGAAGGGAGTTTTTGTTTGGGGGGGGGGGTTAGATTTTATTTATTTATTTGACAGAGAGAGAGAGAGATCACAAGCAGGCAGAGCAGCAGACAGAGAGGGGGAAGCAGGCTCCCCGCTGAGCAGAGAGCACGATGCGGGGCTCGATCCCAGGACCCTGAGCCACCCAGGCGCCCCCAGAAGGGAGTTCTTGTCCTTTAGGTTTCCTGGGTTTTTTTTTAGGTTTAAGTACTGCTTTGAGAGTATTATGACAAAGAACTGAGGTTCTTTACAGTAGATGAACTGAAGTCTTTTTTTGGTAAGAATTGTGTAGCTTCTGAGTTGTTTCCTTTGTAAATGCCACACGCCCACTTGGGGTACAGAGAGTACAGAGAGTAGCGTGTTAAGTGCACAGCCTTCATCATATCTCTTTTATGGCAGAGGGCATTCTGGAACTTTCCCCTTATTTCTGCCTTCACCCTCACGCTGTGGGAGGTGGTAATGGGAAGAAACCTGAGTCTGTTTCTGCACCAAAATCAGGGGGTTGTCTCTTCCTTAAGTGTCAGTCACTACATGTCTAAGTCCTGGTTACTGGTTCTGATGAGCTAGTAGAGTGATCTGTGTCATTTATGATTCTAACTCTAACTTTTATTGGAAAAAGTTCCACCGGTGTGTAAGATCCATTATTTGCCAGTCCAGAGGTGTATTGGAGTTGTAGAAGCTTCTCTCTAATCTGAAAATCATAGGAAACTTACAGAAAAAGATGAGGCTGAGGATGGGGAAGAATTTCGTGTTCAAGCAAAGCCCTTGTGGGTTCAAAGTAACAAAGAGAACCACCCCAGAAGACCGAGGACCAATTTTATAAAATAACTAAAGACCAAGGGCTGTTATCAGCAATAGCAAAGAAATGTAATACTCTGTGCCAGGCACTATTCTAAGCCCTGGATGCAAAATAACTCACTCACTCCTGCAGCTACCCCAAGAGAGAAGCCCTGTTTTCCCCGTTTTTCAGAGGGGAACTTAAACATCAAGAGAATGACTTCTCACGGTCACCAGTTGGTAACTGGAGAACAGGATATTCCAACTCAACAAGGCTGACCCCAGAGGTTATGCTGTTAATTTCTTGGCTCTGTTTAGAATATTGGGGAACCCAAGTTGTCTGAGCTTATAAAATTGCTAAGGTATCATCTGGGTCTCTTGCTGATGATCTTTCTTTTACTTTAGAGCAATAGCAATGCAGTATATAGAGAGATTTTCTTCCCCTGGCATGATGTTGGCTTGAGGTTTTTAAAACTGTGTAAGTTTACATACAGCTGTGAAAGAATTACATTCTGCTTTTTCTAATTTTTGGTGAGAAATGAAATGGCATATCTGTGATGCTTAATACAAGCCTGGCTCTACAGTCGGTTCTGCCGAAGAACAGAGCATTCCATGTGTGTGCTTGTTTCCTGTGCAATTAGGAAAAACCATCACCTTCTAAATGATACCATGTGTTGTCGTTCTGAGGAAGCAGTGCTCCCAATGGCTTCTTTGAGCAGTCTGCTTCTAGAATTCGATGCATCTTTCCTATGTTTTTTGTTGTCCTGCCTTTTGATCTGTTTGGTCTCTTTCCTTGTTTGCTTGGTTGTCATGAGTAGATTTGAATGGCGTCAAGAGAACAGATGAAAACGTGGGACCAGGACCATTTTTGTGGGCTTTCCACAGTTATGCACATATTATCAGTGGGGCCTGGGTTGCTTATAAAATTAGCCTGAAGAAGTCAGCCCTAGTGGTTAGAACCAAATGTTTTGCTAAGAGAGGGGGAAATTTTTCTTTTCTTTCTTTCTTTTTTTTTTTTTTAACCTTGCTACTACAGAAAATCCATTGTCTGTATGATTATTCAATGACAGCTAGGGCTAGGATCCCACACAGACAAGTGGAGTGGATTAATATTTGTATCACCATATTTCAGCTCTGTGTTCTTCCTGTGGAAGAATGGGAAAGCAGAAAGGGGTTACCATTTTCCCATTTCTATTTCAAGATAATTTATACTAAATCTTTTCTTCGGGTCAGCCACTGTGCTCAGTCAGTGAGCAGTGGTCCCAATGTGACTGCATCACTGGGAACACATTTCTGTGGAAGAGCAGAGGTAGTATTTCCAGCCATTCCTGAAACTTCGTTCTTAATTCCACAAGCAGTAACATGACCGTTCTGCCCACCTCTTCACTCCTTGTCTGCTTCAGCTTTGCTTCTTGTGGATAAACAAAGGCAAAACGGTCCTGGTTTGCCCAATCAGTTCCCACTTCTAAGGCAGGAAGTACCAGGTGACCTGTCAGCAGAGGAAGCTGGGTGGGTGGGAGACCTTGGGGAAGGGGTGCAGTTTGGAATTCTGCAGAACGCACAGTTAGGGAAGGCTCCAGATTTCTAAATGGTGACTCCATTTTGAGTATTCTCCGCCTAACAGAACAGGTGTGGGGCCTGGATCTGGCTACCCGGGCCATAAAGGGTAAGGCCTCTTCCAGCTTTAAAATTCTAGGAGTCTTGTCAGTTATGTGCTAGAACTTAGAGGCAGGATGAACCAACTGAGAAGGAATAAGGAGCACCTTCAAAATGGAAAAATCAGACTTCCAGTCGCAAACACAGGCTTATGATCTTTCTGTTCCACTTGGGACCAAATTGTTTTTCATTGGAAAGATACCTGATTTGGTATTTCCTCTAAACTTCTGGAAATGGACCCTCTTGCTCTTTGACCATAGTTCTGCACTTAGAAATAAATGTCACTATGAATAGAGACACAGGTAAATAGGAAGTGAATCTGTTTGTGAGAGTATTAACATTGTGAGCTAAAAAGGCTTTAAAATAGAAAAAAAGGAGGGGGGGGGCGCCTGGGTGGCTCAGTCGTTAAGCATCTGCCTTCGGCTCAGGTCATGATCCCAGGGTCCTGGAATCGAGCCCCACATGGGCTCCCTGCTCAGCAGGAAGCCTGCTTCTCCCTCCCCCACTCCCCCTGCTTGTGTTCCCCTCTCTCGCTGTGCCTCTCTCTGTCAAATAAATAAATAAAATCTTTAAAATAAAATGAAATAAAGGAAACCACTGTTAAAGAAAAGAGAAAGCTATTGGCAATGAACCAGAGGTTGCGGCTCTACCTGTGTGGCCTTGGCACCTGTGGGGGCAAGCTGTGGGCCTGATCCTGTCTCACCTGATGCGTGCTCTGGTTCTCTCTTACAGCCGATCGATAGGATGACCTTCTTAGTGGACTCACTAGGAAGGCTAAAATCCACAAGTGAATGAGCCAGGATCCTAAGCTTTATATAGGGAGCGTTTATAGTTGCTATTAGCAATAACAGTATACAACTGCTGAGAAGCAAAATATTGCTAGCCGCAATGCTGTTTTTCTCCCCCTGGAGAAATCAGAGTAAGTTTCTGTACGACCTGAAATGACTCTTGCTTTCTCATTTTCCTCCATATTTTCCTTGACAGCTACCCTTGCTTTTGACCCCTACTGCTTTTCTTCCCAGTGGGATCCCTTCCATGAGCCGGTATGAGCCAATACCAACCACCCTAATAAACAACTCTGCTCTCTTCCTTATTGAATGGCTTAGCAGTGGGCAAGGTCTAGGATGTCTAGAGAAGGACTGTTCCCCACCTGCCTCCAGGGGTCTCCCTCCTGCCCCGTCCCTGTCTCAGCACATCCTGGGGGGTTGACAGTGACTTTCTGGGGGGTTAATCTGTTTCCTTCTTCCGCTGACTTCCTGATCTTAGATTATTCTACTTAAGGTCATTAGCGTAGATGGTAATCGGTAATCGTTACATTCGTTCTGGGAATCCCATTAACGCTATGCTTTTTCTACTGTCTAGATTCGCCTCGTCACTTCTGGTGGTACCATTTAATCTGCTGGCTGCTGAGTGCCGCTGGGATCATCTGCATCCTTGTAGCTCATGAACACTATACTGTTGATGTGATCATTGCTTATTACATTACAACACGGCTGTTTTGGTGGTACCATTCAATGGCCAATGAAAAGGTGAGAGCAGTGAAGTCATCCCTCGGTAATTTCTTTTCTTTTAGTGCAGTGGCCCTTTTTTCATACAGCGGAGGTTCAGACAGCTTTGTGGGGATGACCACGGGGTGGCCACTCATGTGTGTGGTCTGGGTCAGTTCACCGAAACGTAGACCCATGATGGCCTTTTCAACCAAATCATGTCACAAATATAAATGACATTTAAGGACCAAAGTTCTGTAAAATTATAGAGCACGGTGTTTTCCTCATTTGACTAATCAGTACTAGAACTGAAGAAGTATAAATGCTAACTTGAAATACGGGAACCTTCTCTCTAGAAGCATTGTGGTGCAGCTGGGTAAGACGTGCTCCCTGCCCTCAAAGAACCTAATTTTGAGGAAAAGAAAAGCAATTATTTTTAAACTTCAGGCAAAATAAGTAGTCTGTGGATTCCTGGATTTGGTGTATCTTTTGGTGATACTGGGCTCTCTGGCTTCCCTTCTTATACTTCCTTATTTGTAATGTTGCCTTCTGTCCCCAGACGGCCTTGTCTTTGCTTCTGCTGCTCGTGCTGAAAGGGCTAACTGAAAGGCCATGTCTTTCTGGGAAGGCTCCCTAACTCCTGCTCTCTTCCTGTCATCCCAGGATGGGATGGTTCCTCCCCTTCTCTGTGTTTTCCTAGTCTAGGGGTATGTATGTGTGCCTGGTGTCAGCGAGTGAGCCCGTGTAGCACGATTTTTCTTTGGATAGTCTCGCCATATTGTCCAGTGCATACAATTTGTGAGCAGATGTCATCTGTAAAGGGTCTAATTCCAGCTCTCATTTAGTGGTATCCACGGATAGATGCCCTCTCACTGGGTAGCTCTCCTCCCATTTTGTAAACTCCCATTTCCACCTTCCTTCCTTCTTACACCTGGGTGTCTCCTGACACCATCCACCTGAAACCTTCACCTTTCACCTTAGATCCGCTCTACCCCGTGAGCTCGCCTTTCACCCTTCCATCTTCCTCAGCCTCGATCCACCTACTCGCGTGCCCTGAGATCTGGTCCTCCTGTCTGACCCTCACATCCATGGCCGAGTCTCTTACTAGGATTGCAGGCAGAAGAATTTACATGAGCTGGAAAGGGGGAAAGGGGCCTGGGACCAGAAACATGTCAGAATCAGGGAAAAGACACAAAAACAATTACTGCCAGGATGACTGGGTGGCTCAGTAGATTAAGCGACTGCCTTCGGCTCAGGTCATGATCTCAGGGTGCTGGGATCGAGCCCCGCATCGGGCTCCCTGCTCTGCGGGGAGCCTGCTTCTCCCTCTGCCTCCCGCTACCCCTGCTTGTGTGCTCCATGTCTCTGTGTCTCTGTCTCTCTCTCATTCTGTCAAATAAATAAATAGAATATTTTAAAAACCAAAACAAAGCAAAGACACTTACTGCCTTGTGATCCTGATTCCTCTGCTTTCTCTGTTACGGTACAATGAACGACAAGTTAATTAAGCAAAAAGATAGGATGCAAATCATGAAAAATAGGGGCTCATTTTCCTTCCATTTTTTTTTTTTTTTTTTTTACTATTTGCAGAACTTGAAGGTCTCTTCACAGACTAATTTTTTGTCCCGAGCCTGGTGGTTCCCCATCTTTTATTTTTTCGAGAAAAACGTACAAGGCTCAATTCCTTGCTGCTTCTCCTGGCCGCTCTCCTGGCCCCCTGGCTGCTTTAAGTCTTCATGCAAAAAGTATTCCCGGGTTCAGAAGATCGGTGAAGATAATGAGAAATCTACCTGAGGAGCAAAAACAAAGGCATCAGCTCTTAAACCAAAAGAGTTAACGCTGTAACCAAAGGTATAGTTTTGGGTTTTTATTTTAGAAGAACTGACTGGTAAATGAAGAAGTGGACCAAGTTCCGTGTAAACGATTAGAGAGATGAACGAAGTATTACCCTTTGACTGTTTTTTTATTCATCCTGAGAAAGGTATATTCTCCTGCAGCTCTTCCTACATTGGTGACAAGCCCCCAAAACTGGGATTTTATTAATGAGCTTGTTAAAGAGGTGCCAAAGAACCTACTCTTCCTTCTCCTTATACTTTAGCCACTAAAGCCCTCTACAGAATTTTTTCAGGATTCTTTTTTTTTTTTTTTTTTTTGCCTCCGAGGTCAGAAGAATTTGTTAATGTTTTAAATAAAATGTCTGGATACATACAGCTACTGTGTAAATAGAATAACCTCACCTTGAGAGTGGTTTTAGCATTAGGCTTTTCAAGGAGGGGAAGATCTGTCGGTTGTAAGTGAACTTGAGGTGAACTTCATTTCCACCTTGTCCTGGGGCAGGTCAAGGTCAGGTCTGGGAATGTGCACCTGCTGCTACCACCCACTGCACCATGTATCACTTTTACTTTTTTTGTAAACTGATAATTTTATAAAAAGAAAGAAAGGTGGTCTAATGTGGAAGAATTTGACCCATCTCACAGCTTTTGTGTGTGTGTAAATATTCCGCTTTAAAATCTCTATGACAGATACACAGGAAACGTGGAGCTATTTCTGTTAAATGAGTGGTCTTTGTGCACACATTTGTGTGCTCACTGCCTGGTAAATTTGCATCCACCCCCCGCCCCAGGGCAGACAGCTGCTCCAGCACAGGCTAAAAACACGTATGTATGTGAACGGAAGCTCATGCCACTTGAGGGACAAGCCGGCGTTTCTCTCCATCCTACCCTGTGTGAGATGTTCTAGATGTTCTAGAGCTGCTCACTGGAACTCAGAAACGCAGTTTGTCACGTTTCACTGAAAACTCTTTCTTCCTAGGTACATTGTACTTTATGGAAAAACCAAGATGGAGTCTAAAAGTGTCGTGTATCCTTGCTTTTTAGCAAGAGACTCAGCTTCCTATAAACTGGTCCTAAGGACATATGCCACAATTGAGTAATTTTACTTTGATCCTGAAATTACACCACGGTGCTGTATATAATCTCCTGTTGGAATCAGTCTGTTAGACAGGGACAGCGACCCAGTAAAGGGGGATCTTCGTTTCTAAAGTTCTTTGAGGTGATGCAAAAAGAAGATGGGTTTTTAAAAATTGAATCAGATTAATGCTGTCAGAGTTGGTTCATTTCTTTTTTTTTTTTTTTTAAGATTTTATTTATTTATTTGACAGGCAGACAGCAAGAGAGGGAACCCAAGCAGAGGGAGGGGGAAAGGGAGAATCAGGCTTCTGGCTGAGCAGGGAGCCTGATGGCGGGGTTCAGTCCCAGGACCCTGAGATCATGACCTGAGCTGAAGGCAGACACTTAACGACTGAGCCACCCAGGTGCCCCCAAGTTGGTCCATTTCTTGAGCCTTCTAGTAACTCCAAAATAAGATTTGTGGTTACAGAAGCATCAACACTAAATCAGAAGACAGGCCAATGAGGTGTGGAAGGGGGCAGTTACATTTATATTGAAGGTAAAAATTTCCCTCCCCATAGGAATGAAATATACCCCTGAATTTGTCATTATAAACTAGTTTGCCATGATTTGGTGTACAAAATTGACCTTCAGATTGCTTGAGAGAAGCACAATACAAATCTTTCCAGAAGGGTCATTATTTTTGGTGCTAAAATCCTGTGTCTGTATTCAGTACATCTCTTTCTCTGAGTAGCAGAAGAATCACTAAAGGAAAGGTAGTTGAATTCAAAGGCAGGGAAAGAGTATTTAAAACAAGAATGGAAATCCTGAATATCCTTGGCAGGCTTTGAAATGCAAGGAGTTTTCTGGTATTTGTTAATAAATAAACCAATAAGAAATAGATCTATAGCTTACTGATGTGCTTAAGCCAGAATTCTGTCTTTCATTTGCTAAATATTGACACTTGTGATATGTAAGGTGTCATGCTTTAAACACTGAATTTCCATTCCTGCTGTCCAATTATGAGGAAGAGCATCTGACACTGAAGCCTGGGTTTTCTGCTCCTGACCTTGATCTATTCCTTGAGCATCTAATTCCTAACCTGATAGACCTGAGAGCCTTATTCAGCAGTGTCTTGGATAACCTAATTTTCTTCAAGTTAAATAAGGAAAAGTATTTAAGATTTTAAAATCATGATGTGTTGATTGTTGGAGAACCTTAAAACAGTAAACCTTGGATTTTCATCGAGTGATGCAGTTTTTTTAAAAATATCATCACCTTTTAAAGAACTTTAAAAACCTCTCTGACCTCACATGTTCCTTACATGTATGTGTCACAGGTGTCTAATAGACACCAAGGAAGCATATGATTTGAAAAGAAGGAGGGAAAACATCAAAGTTTCAAGATGGGAAAATGAAGGAAATACAGAAACTCATTTATATTTAGCAAAGCAAACTTGAGGCTTAACCTAATATGCTCCTTTGGGATAGAAAACTTAAACAATTATGATCTTGCCTTTGAAATGGTGAATTTTTGGAGCTCCTTTTCCTTGATAATTGCAATATGAGATCTTATCCATTATCCTTGTTTTTGTAAACCAGTAGTCCCGTTCAAAGCTTTTCTTGGGATTGAGTCCTTCTGTGCAATATCTATAACAGGATTCCCATAAATTATAGCATATTTTTTCTAAATTCTTTCAGATGGAAATTCAGATTCTATTTATTGAGCTCCTCCAAAGCTCTGAAAATAAAGCATTGCTCCTGATTCCACCCAGAGTGATTTTAAATTTCTTACTTAATTTACTGGCATCTTGGGAAACAAGTTGTGCTGAGTAAAGGCCTGATTGGAGCGAGCCTGAGCCCCTGGTCTGGTGTAATTAGGACCTTGCCTAAGGTTCTTTGCTGTGTAGCAGTGCCCCCTAGTGGAGATATGTTATATGACTTGGAACGCAGACTTGCCACTTTAAAGTTTCTATTTTCAAGTTTTTGAAAGGCATTGGTGGTGGTGTTGTTTTGTCTTGTTTTGTTTTCGCCAATAATCTGAAAGCACCATGCAAAAGGGATTGTTTTAAAGGTCTTTTAAACCTTTCCCAAAGGGAAAATATGTTTAGATCCCAGGGAGTTGCAATTCTAATCCTTTGTCCATTCGATCCAAGAAAATTTGCAGACCATTTTACCTCTCATTATCACAATCATTAATGTCTCCCTTTATAACTACCTATACTTTGTTTACTCTGAAACACCAGGTTGGCAGTCTTTCTTATTTTGTATTTGTATTTTATTTTTATATGCTAGACCTCAAGCAGCTTCTTTTTTAATTAGAAGTTCACATCTTATTTCTTCAATATTTTAAGCATTTCCTTATTATTTGTTTGTCATTTTTGTTTTGCACTGTAAAACTCTTTAAGAATTTAAGCCGGTTCTAACCTACTCACTTCTGTACTGCAAGGAAGTGTGAGAAGGAATTTAATTGATAAATGAGTTTACAAGTTTTAAATTGAGCATGTTATAAGTAATATGCCATGTGATGAAGGCTTTTCTATTTGTATGTATAAAGATTTCTGGTATTTTTTTTTAATGTCATTGTGTTGCAATAATTTAACTCCTTTGACTTACTTGCTAAGAATATTTCTATTAAGAAGTGCTCTTGACTTCAATACCTAAACACTGAAAATCATGTCAAAGGTACCCAAAGATAAGTTTTTATACAGATACACACCTTATAAGTTCTGATTTATTTTATTACTCATTAACCTAACTATGTGATGCTCTAAATGAATCATGAATGAGAGTAGTTCTTTATTATGGAATTATTGAAAACTGTCCTTTAAAAGAAAAAAAAGAAAGAAACTGTAAACATAAGCTAATCTAGTTGCCAAGTTGGAATTCATTATTTAATTTACCTCCTATGCAATGATTAATGCTGCAAAATGTATGGTTATGTTACAGTATATTCATAAAAGAAATATCATTACAAGGTGTGAGAGCTAGCCAGTTGCATTCTTTCAGAAATTTACTGTACTGTTTCAATGTGTTAAGTGCCTTGTTGTAAAGTAAAATTTTAAGTCTAGAATTCATTATTTTCTTGACATATTTTTCATTATAATATATACTGTATGCTATTGTAATAGTTTTATTAAATGCTTATATTTTAATCAAACATGTAAATTTCAGAAGCTCTTTTCTCCTACCCCCAGTCAGTACCTTAATCATTTGTCCTCCTATGGGATTTGCGTTCAGGTTTGTTGTTGTAATTGTTGTTGCTGTTTTTTAAAGAGGAAATTATCTTTGTTGAGAAATGTTTCCCGTGCTTGTGCTTCTGTGTTCATAAAAACATTTCAGGAGGAATTTAGGAGTGGAACTATAGTTTATACTTCTAAAAATGCCGTTTTACATTTACATTTTAAGTGCCTAATTGTTAAAAACTAATTTATGTTTCTACTCTAAAGAGGATATGTGTACTTGGTTTCTAATCTCCTTGGCTTTGCTTTAAGAAAAAAAAAAAGGCAAAAAAAAAAGCAAGAGCCTATACTTTGTATTTACAAATAAACCACAGTGACATCAACAGTCTTTTCAAAATCAGTATTACTGTTTCTTTCCACTTAAAAAAAAATGTGTTTTCTTTAAAGGTTTTCTTTAAAGGTTTTTTGTTTGGTTTTAAGTACTTATTAAAACCACAAGAGGATTATTTTCTCCAAGCACTATTTAAAAAATAAGGTGATAACCTTCAATTAATAGAACTGTAAGTAGACTGGAATGTGTTATTTTTCCCACCCTTGGACTTAAGGCGAAAAATAATTTAGAGCAATGTAAGGTCATTCGTGGAGAAGTAAAAAAAATCGACTACATACTCCATGATTCTGATTTCCACTGTTCGCAAAAGAACAAAATCGTTAATTCTTGAAGGAAAGCAGAATCCTTCCGGTTCCTCAGTTCTGAAAGAAATGGCATCCTCCTGTGTTCCCTAAATGGGGCACTGGGGTGATGTCCTCTCCTAGACTTGGCAACTGTCACTGCCTCAAATGGCAGCAAGTTGTTTCTGGAGCCTGGAGGAAAGATGAAAGCTTGACCCCAGCAAAGACAGACTTAATGAAGGCATTTCAGTGGGGCAAGGGAAGTAAGATCATACAGTTCAAAGGTTAAGGTGTTGGATACAGGTCACGTTTTTTCTTTAGATGATGTGAACACGGTACATATCGGAATAGTCTTTCTGCCACCCACATCTGAGTCTTGGATGGAAAGCTCATTTCACTGGTGATCCCATTTTCCCGCGTGGAACATTGGCGGGTTTCATTGGCCATAAGCTCGAAGACTGCCCTCGTCTAGAAGGCATTACACAAGCAACTGCAGCCATGCTCTGTAAACCTTGACATGTAACATTTCCTTTGCCTCTAATGGATGAGACTTCCAGAAGCAGAATACTGGATTACTCACTAATGTCAGTTAGAATAGGAATGGATTATGGGCTACTATGTGTCTGTGTCATGCAGATTTCATTCCTGTGCAGCACCTGTAATGAGGCATAACATTTTAGTTATTTTATGCTTGACATACATTCTTTAATCTTCACAAAACCCTGTGAAGTAGGTAAGGAAAGGAGCGATGACCCCGTTTTGTGAGATGAAAGAGTTCTGAAGTGTCAGAGCTGGAACTTGAGTTTTGTTTTCTCTCTTTGGCTGCCTTCCTGTCATAATTACTACGGCCCCCATTACCATTTGTTAGAGAGGGGTGTGTGTGTGTGTGTGTGTGTGTGTGTGTGTGTATGAGTATGTGTTTTGAGGGGGAGTTTAGTCCCTTATCAGCCAGTTAGTTTGTTAAGAGGGAAGCTGGTCCTTGGAACAGGTTTTCCGTCAAATGCTACTACTTTTTCTTATACTTGCAATTTACTGCATAGTGGAGGGGAGAAAAGTCAGCACTAAAAGCCTTGAACGCAGAAGAATTCCCAAGAGTTTGAGCTCACAGATTTGCTGGACTGCTGGACGAAAGCAAACTCACTGCAGGTATCACTTACAGGATACCACATCAGTATACACTTCTGTCTGAAACAGGTTAACACAGGCAACGACAAAGTGCATAAGGGCCTTATCTCTAACTGTGACTCTCAGGGTTATTCCTGGAGGAACGTCAAAAGGAGGAGAGATGGGATGACCTGCTTTCAGAGGACAGCAACAGTTTGAAGAGATGGACCGGAGTTCTTGGGAATCGCTGTAGTCTGGGTTGATTCTAGACTCCCCATAGAACCAAAGTGAATCCCTAGGAATTTTTGGTCCTGCCATGAGCTGGTGAGTTCTCTAATAATCGGCCCAAGCCAACATGTGCGCTTGCTTCTGGACACGTTTCTGGGTACATGACATCAATGCTTAAACCCAAGCATTTATCTCTTTCTTTCAGCCTTCCCTAAATGACGTGTTTCTTTGGGTAAAGAGAAGGGAAGATCCATTTGAGTTGGCCGCAATGTGTCCGGCGCCACTAATTGGCTTACTGGTATTGAAGGCTCACAGTGCTTGTCCTCATCCTGGGGAGGCCTCCTCACTTTCCTCTCTAATTGAGGGAACTCAGAGGTAAATAGGGGGCAAGGCACACGCCGACACCAAGGCCAGGAATGCCGAAACCATAGTTTTCCTGTTGCTCCAAAGTCACAGAAGAGTCACCCGTGTGCGAGGAATTCTGGAAAAGAAGAAAAGCCTCTTCCAGAAATCTTTTGACAACCAGGTTTTGTGTTGTGGAGAGCAGAGTTGAGGAATGCGTGAGAGTGAGCCCTGTAAGCATCTTTGACCCACTTTTTGACCATTGATGTGGTGAGTGGGGCAAAAGCCTGTTGCCCCCTCCTTCCATCGCGCACCTGTGTGAGGGCAATGGTGGAGGGACTCGGCCTGTCAGACACCCCCAGAGCACACCTAAGACTCCCAGCCATGCAGCTCTTTGCCGGGAGGAGATGGCACTTCCGAACATATTTTGTATTACATCCAGTTTCCCAGCCCGTGGTCGAAGGGACTGTTTGACATCAGACACTGGGGAAAAAAAGACATTTCCCGGGTGGCTTAGTCCTTTTGGGCTGCTCTAACAGAATACTGTAAACTAGGTGCCTTAAGCAACAGACATTTATTTCTCACAGTTCTGGAGGTTGAGGAAGTCCAAGATCAGGATGCCAGCTTGGTCGGGTTCTGGTGAGGACCTCCTTCTGGTTTCCTCACATGTGAGGGGTGGGAGGTGGGTGAGGGAGAGAGCGAGCTCTCTGCTACCTCTTCTTACAACTTACAGGGACACTAATCTCCGTCATGGCGCCTCTACCCTCATGACTTCTAAACCAAATTACTTCCCAGAGACCTCACCTTCTGGTGCCATCCTGTTGGGGTTAGGGTTTCGACATCAAGATTTTAGGGACACGAACATGTGGTCTATAATACTTGGATTTCTTGAATATACAAACCTCTCTTTTTAAAGCAGAGTGCACTGCTTAAAGCATAAAGTCTAAAGGGTCTTGGGCCCCATTGCTCTTTTATCCTGTGAGCCCAGTCCGTGGGTGGTACTTTCCCACACTGTTCCTTTCTTTCTTTCTTTCTTTTTCTTTTTTAAGATTTTATTTATTTTTCAGAGAGAGAGAAAGTACAAGCATGGGGAGCAGCAGGCAGAGGGAGAAGCAGACTCCCCACCAAGCAGGGAGCCCGATGCGGGGCTCGACCCCATGACCCTGGGATCACGACCTGAGCCAAGGCAGACACCGTACTGACTGAGCCACCCAGGCGCCCTCCCACACTGTTGGCAACGAACAGTGCCTTCCACCTGGTCTGGTTGCTGCTCTGGTCATCCCCGTCCTCTGCATGGCGGTGCTCAGTCCTACTGCACAATGTGCTCCCCCACGCAGAATATCCGCCACCCCCCACAGAAGGCAGCCTGCCACAGTGGCCCTGTGCTGCCTGGGTTCAAGTCCCAGTTCTTCCAGAACGAGCTGTGTGTTAGAGGAAGTTCAACAGGTTGCCTGACCTCTGTGCTTCAGTCTCTTTATCTGTAGGATGAAAATAATAAATAGTCCATGTCTCACAGCGCTGTTGGAAGGACTAAATGAAAAACAGTAATTACACACATTTAGTAAGTGTAAACTATATTCAGTTAACAAGTGTTTTAGGCACCATGATTCCAGCACTGAAATTGATAATGTTTATCCAGGTCCTGCCCGCCTGAAACTTCAGCTTTATCTTCACGTTCTCTGAATTCCTCCCTAAAATGCACATACAAGCTAATTGCTCAAATCACTGCTATAAGATTTTTTTTTAAAATAAATCCCATTTCAATGCCAAATTAAAGGTCCTTGAAAGGAGGGAGTCTTAGTATTCATTTCGGTATCAAAGTTCTTATCACATACAAGATAGTAAGCAAATACTTGAATGAATGTTTTTAAATGTCTTGTGTATTTGAACTAACAGAACTCCTAACGATTCATTGGAAAGGAAATTGCCCATGATGCCACCAAATAATTTGCTAGTAAAATAATAGGGACATTTGCCAAACCACCAAATGTTTATAACTTGAAATTGTTTCAGTAGCCATCCTATCATATGTATTTTGCAATATTTTGGTCAAAAATACGGATTGAAAAATAAAGATTGAAGCAGAAAATCCAAAGACTTTGGACTTGACCCCTGTGTTTGATTCCTAAGGCAGTTACTTCTCAGCCATCTGACCTTGGGCAAGTTACTTTATCTTTCTGGAACATCACGTCCTCTCTATAAAATAAGAGTAAAGAAACAATCTCCTAATGTCATAGCGAGGATTAGAGGTAACACATATAATAAAGCACTTGATACTTGACTCACATTAATGTACAATAAAGTCTAATTGGAAAATATAATTTGTGGAATTTTAAAAGATTTTGTTTTATTGTAAATATGAGGGTTCTTTAACTTTTAAGAACTTAAAAATGAAACATTTTCTACTTCACATGTGACACAAATACTTGTCATGTTACACAAGCTTTTGGATTTCAGTTGAGAACATGCCAGGTGTTTAAGTTTATTTCCAAAGGGCCCACTCTGCCTGCCTTCCCCACATGTTACTCACTAGTCAGACATATGAATTGTTTCTATTCAGAAACATCCAGAAAAAAATGAATGGTGAATTGGTACTGTGGAATTATTTTTTATTAGGAAAAAATAATTATTTTCTGATTTTCTAATAAAAATAATTCATTCAATAAAATAATCCATGGCTCACACTGGCCCTACAACCCCAACCATGAAATTAAGAGTGATCATTTTATCTTAGTCATGTGAAGCGACAGCTGGTTCATCACAGTGGGATCAATGTTTGGTACAATGTTGTGCTGCCAACAAAGTTACTAGATTTCACCAGTAACTATAATCGAGAGAGCTGACTTCTACATGACCTGCCTATATATTGGGGAGAACACCAGAATTGGGGCAGTTCCCAAACCGCCTTGAGATCCAGTTGTATTAAAGAGAGTTGAACTCAAAAGTAGAAAAAGTCATTAAAGGCTGCTTTGCTATCAACAACCTTCCCAGAAGAAATAAAAAATCCACTGCTGGAGCTATTTTAAAATGAAATTGCTCAAACATAAAAATTCACAATATGGAAACCAACCAAGACATTCTGAACCAATGGGTCAAAGAAGAAATCACAAGGGAAATTTGAAAATACCTTGAAACAAATGACAATGAAAACACAGTATACCAGAATTTATGGGATACAGCAAAAGAGGGAATTTTATAACTGTAAATGCATGCATTATAAAAGAAAGATCTTAAATCAATAACTGAACTGTAGACCTTAAAGAACTAGAGGAAGAAGAGCAAACTCAATTCACAGCGAGCAGGTGGAAGGAAACAGAGTGGGGCAGAGACAGGAATAGAAAAACAACAGAGAAATCAACAGAACCAAAAGTTGGTTCTTTGAAAAGAGCAACAGAATTGATAAAACGTTTCGCTGAAATGACTATGAAAAGAGCGAGAAGAATGAAAGTGGGGACATTACTAGTGATTTTACAGAGATAAAGTTTATAACAATACTATGAGTAATTGCAAATGGGTACCCCATATGAAATGGACAAATTTCTAGAAACAAAAAAACAGCCCGTGCTGAATCATGAAGACATAAAGTATCTGAATAGACCTATAACTAATAAGGAGACTGAAACAGTAGTCAAAAACCTTCCAACAAAGAAAAGCCCTAGACCAGATGGCTTCCCTGGTGAATTCTGCCAGTTATTTAAAGAATTAACATGAGGGGTGCCGGGGTGGCTCAGTCAAGTATCCGACTCTTGATTTCGGTTCAGGTCATGGTCTCAGGGTTGTGAGATCAAGCTCCACAGTAGGACTGGTATTCTCTCTCTCCTTCTGCCCCTTTCCACTTTCTCCCTGTCTAATAATAATAATAATGAAATTTAAGGGGTGCCTGGGTGGCTCAGTAGGTTAAAGCCTCTGCTTTCAGCTCAGGTCATGATCCCAGGGTCCTGGGATCGAGCCCCGCATCGGGCTCTCTGCTCAGCAGGGAGCCTGTTTCCTACGCTCTCTCTCTCTGCCTGCCTCTCTGCCTACTTGTGATCTCTGTCTGTCTAATAAATAAATAAAATCTTTAAAAAAATAGTGAAATTTAAAAAATTAATTAATTACACCAATCTTTCTCAAGCTCTTCCAGCAAATTGAAGAGAAGGGAACACTTCCTAACTTACTCTATGAGGCCAGAATGAGTGTGACACTAAATCCAGACAAAAGCACTACAAGGAAAGAAAACTTCAGACCTACATCCCTTATGAATGCTGACACCAAAAACCCCAACAAAATACTAGTAAAACTGAATTTGGCAACATATTAAAAGGATTATATGCCAAAACCAAGAGAAATGTAGTTCTGGAATGCAGGAGTGATTTAACATGAAAATCAACCTACTACATTAACAGAATGAAGGAGAAAAACAAAGAAACCAATTCTTTCAAATGATGCAGAAAAAGCATTTGATGAAATTCAACACCCCTTCAAGATAAAAACACTCAGCAAACTAGGAATGAAAGGAAACTACATCAACCTAGTAAAGTCCATATATGAAAATCTCACAGTTAATACCATAGGCGGTGTTTTTCCTCTAAGATCAGAAAAAAGACAAAGATGCCCAGTCTTGCCACTTCTACTCAATAAGTGTTGGAGCTTCTAGCCAGAACAGTTAGGCAAGAAAAAGAAAGAAAAAGCATGCAAATTGGAAAGGAAGAAGTAAAATTAATTCTGTTTACCAGTAATAAGGCCTTATATGTAGAAAACTAAAGATTACACACACACACACTATTAGTTCAGCAAATGGTATTGGGAAAACTGAACAGCAGCACAAAAAAGAAACTAGAACTCTTTCTTTTTCTTTTTTTTTTAAGATTTTATTTATTTGACAGCAGAGAGGCAGGCAGAGAGAGAGGGGGAAGCAGGCTCCCTGCTGAGCAGAGAGCTGGATGCCAGGCTTGATCCCAGGATCCTGGGATCATGACCCAAGCTGAAGGCAGAGGCTTTAACCCACTGAGCCATCCAGGTGCTCCAAAACTAGACCTCTTTCTTACACCGTACACAAAAATAAATTCAAAATGGGCTGAAGACCTAAATGTGAGACCTAAAACCATAAACATCCTAAAACACAGGCAGTAACCTTTTTTGACATTGGCTGTAGTAACTTTTTTCTAGATATGTCTCCTGAGGCAAGGGAAACAAAAGCAAAAATAAACTATTGAGACTTCAGCAAAATAGGAAGCTTTTGCCCAGAAAAGGAAACAATCAACAAAACTAAAAGGCAACTTGCAGAATTGAAGAAGATATTTGCAAATGAAATACCCTCTAAAGAGTGTGTGTGTGTGTGTATGTGTGTATCAAATACATAAATATTAAAGAATTTATGCAACTCCATACCAAAACCCAAATTATACAATTAAAACATGAACAAAAGACATGAATAGACATTTCTCCAAAGAAGATATCCAGATAGCCAACAGACACATGAAAAAATGTTCATCACTTACCATTGGGGAAATGCAAAACAAAACTAAAAGGAAATATCATCTCACACCTATCAGAATGGCTAAAATCAACAACACAAGAAACAACACGTGTTGTCAAGTATGTGGAGGAAAAAAAACCCTAGTGCACTATTGGTGGGAATGCAAACTGGTCCAGCCACTGTGGAAAACATTATGGCGACCCCCTCAAAAATTTAAAAATAGAACTACCCTACAATCCACCTGTTGCGCTACTGAATATTTACCCAAAGAATAAAAGAACCTAATTCAAAGGGATACTACCCACATATTTATTGCAGCATTATTTATAATAGCCAAATTATGGAAGCAGCTCAAGTACCCAACAATTGATGAATGGATAAAGAAGATGTGATACACACACACACACACACACACACACACACACACACGAATGAAATCTTGCCATTTGCAATGACATAAATGGATCTAAAGAGTATAATGCTAAGCAAGATAAGTCAGAGAAAAACAAATACTATATGATTTCACTTATGTGGAATTTAAGAAACAAAACAAGCAAAGGGAAAAGAGAGAGAAAAATTAAGAAAAAGACTCTTAATTAGAAAAGTCAAACTCATGATTCCCACAGAGGGTGGGGTCTGGGATAGATTAAATAGGTGATGGGGATTAAAGAATGCACTTGTGATGAACACTGGTCGTGTATGGAATTGTTGAATCACAATATTGCACACCTGAAGCTAATATAACACTGTATGTTAACTAACTGGAATTAAAAAATTAACAAGTCTGGAAATTTTTTTTAATGCAATCAACCGAAAGAGAGATTTGTCCTTTACATATTTAATTCTGAGCTTGGACTGGGAATGATTATTTTCCTTCATCTGCATTATCCTGGAACTGTAAGACCCATATACGGCTCCAGTGGGGAGAAAACTGGTTGGAACCATTGGACTGAAAGCCCGTGTCCAAGGTAAGAGGAAAAAGCCAGGTCACTGCAGAAGGGTCAGGCTTCTCAATTATAGCCTTGATAGGAGACTCAAGTAGGAAAATGAGTTTTGTAACAACTTCTAGACTTCATATATAGACTTGTCTAAAATGATATATAAATTATATATTTTTTAATTTATAATTTATATATTAAATTTTACATATATATGTATGTATGTGTATATGTGTGTGTGTATATACATATATACACACATCTAGATGTGTGTGTATATGTATATATATATACTAGAGTAGCTACTATGGAAAAAACAAGATGGTTATTAAGAAAAGAAAAAGAACAAAGGAAAATAACAATTATTGGTGAGGATATAGAGAAATTGGAACTGTTGTCACTGATATCATAGAGATGTAAAATGGTGCAGCCACTGTGGAAAACAGTTTGATGATTCCTCAAAGAGTTGCATCTAAACTTAGTATATGATTCAGCAGTTCCACCCCTAGGTATATAACCAAAATAATTAAAAGCAAGTACTAACAGTTGTACACCCATGTTCATAGCAGCCTTATTACCAATAGTGCAAAGAGGAAACAACCCAATGGTCCATTGATGAATGAATGGATAAAGAAAATGTAGTATATACACACAATGGAATATTATTCAGCCCTTAAAAGGAATAGCATTTTCACATATTACATGGATGAACCATGAAAACTTATAGTGAGCTAAGCCTGGCACAAAAGGACAAATAGTGTATGATTCTTCTTACAGGAGTTACCTAGAACAGGCAATTCAGAAGGACAGAAAGTAGAGAAGTTACCAAGGGCCAGGGGGGCTGAGGAGTTATTATTAAATGGTAAAGGGTTTCCATCTGGAATGATGTCATTCTGGAAATAGCAGTGGTAGTTACATAACTGTGACTGTTATTGGGAGTGTACTTAATGCCACTTAAAAATGATTAAAATAGTAAATTTTATGTAACTTTTACCACAAGAAAAAACAATCCCCCCTAATGTTTATTCCAGCACTATTTTTAATAGAAAGATACTGGAAATAACCTAGGCATTTATTAATGAAAGATTTGGCTAATACAATGTGACATGCCAGATTGATTTCCTAATGGTTTTGGTTTCACCTCTGGCCCTTTACAGAGCAGCCAAAGGGACTTTATTGAAACCTGAGCCAAGGGCGTCTGGGTGGCTCAGTCGGTTAAGTGCTCAACTCTGGATTTGGGCTCAGTTCATGATATCAAGGTTGTGGGATGGAGCCCCATGCAGGCTCCGCATTCCGCATAGAGTATGCTTATCTCTCTCCTCCTGCTCCTCCCCCCACTCACATGCTCGCTCGCACGGTCTCTCTCAAATAAATAAACAAAATCTTAACAACAACAACAAAATACCCTAAGCCAGATGATGGTATTCCTTCTCAAAAGCACTTCAGTGGTTGACTATCTTACTCAGAATAAAAGCCAAAGTATCTACAATGCCCTACAAGTCTACCTCTTCGATGTCATCTCTTTGTACCCTCCCCTCTACCTCCTTCACTCCAACCATATGACCTCCTTGTTCCTAGAAAACTCACAGCATACTTCATCCTCAGGGTCTTTGCACTTGCTGCTTCCTCTGTCTGGCATGCTCTTTCCCCAAATACCTACAAACCTTTCATGAGGTGACCAACTGTCCACGCAAAAGAGATTTCTCTGTATCCCTCATATGAGACAGCACACACACCCCATCACACACACACACACACACACACACACATGCACAAAGATAGCAATCCCAGTGTGCTTTATCTCCTTCATGGTATTTGTCACCAACAGACACTTTACATTTGTTCCTCTTTCATCTGTCTTCCTGCACTAGAAAGTAAGCTCCTTGAGGGCAAGCACTTTGTTTTGTTCACACGGTATTCTCAGTGCTGAGAACAAAGTATGATGCTCAGTGCTCCATGAATTTGTATTGAGAGAATAAACCCATTTAATAAAATACCCAACAGCTGTTTAAAAAGGATGAGGTAAATCAATAGTCACTGACATGGCAAGATCCTCAAATTACACTGTCATGTAGAAAGGGCGGGTTAGGGAACCAAAAGCATAGTGTGATGACATTGATGGGGAGGGGGAGTCACAGTGGGTAAAAAGTCTGAAAGGACATACTTCACACTTAACAGAGGTCATCTCTGAGAGGAGAGAGGCAAAGTGTGTGTGTGCGTACTTTGTTTTATGTAGCAACAACCTTAGTACTAATTCTATTTCTCGGTATTCATCCTACTGAAATAAAGATGTATACATCAGTTTTGTGCACAATGGCAAGCAAAACAAAACAAAACTAAACAAACCCTGACATAGACTGTGTGTCGACAACAGCATGTTGTTCAGATAAATTTCAAAATAAACGATGGGGGCACCTGGGTGGCTGTCAGTTAAGTGTCTGCTTTCCGCTCAGATCATGATCCCAGCATCCTGGGACCGAGCCCTGCATCGGGCTCCCTGTGTGGTGGGAAGCTTGTTTCTCCCTGCCCCACTCCCCGTGCTTGTGTTCCCTCTCTCTGTGTCTCTCTCTGTCAAATAAATAAATAAAATCTTTAAAAAAAAAAGATACTCCTAAACAATGGATTTCTTCTTAATCCAGAGGTCAGCAAATAATGACAAGCTGATGTTTTTGTTGTTTTAATAAGTAAAATGTTACTGAAATATAGCCATGCCCCTCCCTCCACGTATTATCTACCGCTGCTGTCCCACTCCCAGAGCAGAGTCGTGTAGTTGTCACAGAGACTGTGTGCGTCGCAAATCCCCAAATATTTACTATTTGGCCCTTTACAGGAAAATGTTGCTGACTCCCCTGGGCTAGAATATAGTAATTAAAAATTATTTTGGGGGAAAAAACATGCAAATGTTAATGATCTATATTTGGTCATATGTTTATCAAATATGTGGTACTCTAGATAGAAATATTAATAAAGATTTAAAATCTCATAGATACATGGGGGAAAAGATGAAATATACACACACAAATGTTACAAATTACCTAAGTGGAAAAAATTAAAAGATGATTCTTTCCTCTTTTATGGTTTCCTGCATTTTCAAAATTTTCTTTAAAAAACGTATGTATTACTCTTTTTAAAGTCAGAATAAAAGACTGACTTTCAAATATCTGGTTTGCTATGAGCATGTTCTTGACTAAAGGAAGAAATAGGTAACTTATTTTTTTTAAGCTTTTATTTAAGTAATAGCTACACCCAACGTGGGGCTGAAACTCATGACCCCAGGATCAAGAGTTGTATACTCTGCTGACTGAGCCAGCCAGGCGCCCTGGAAGGAGTAGATAACTTTCTGTGTCCTACCTACCTGAAACGTGATTCCTCAAGACCCTTAGAAATGAGGCTTCCTTTTCAGGCGAAGGGCCAACCATGCCACCTGCGGTAGGAAGTCAGGATCCCTAGTTTTGTTAGGCAACCAGCTTATAGTTTACCTTGTAAATGCACTTTATTTTTTTCAGATTTTATTGACTAATTGTGTCATTATTAACCAGGGCCAAGTTCAAAGTCCTGCCAATCTATTCGAGAGGGCGACCATCAAGGATGGTAGGAATCAGAGTCCTGAAGTCCCTCATTTTACCAAGAGAAGAAAACAAGTCAGAAGATTAACAACTTGTCCATGGCAACCCAGTTAGGCTTGGCCAGAGCTCCTGTGTGGTTTCTACAATGATAGATGCATAATAAACAGAAGCAAATGAGGGGGAAGGAAAGAACAGTGGGGATTTTGTCCATGCTTCAGCCTACAAAAATCAAATATGAGGCATCTTTAGCAATGACAGCCAGGCTAACTAAAGTAAAGGGAACACTTACTTTTTCAAAGGAGTGTCATTCTTTAATCACCTTTTCTGCTAGTCCTCTTTCTTTTTTTAATTAAGATTTTGCTTATTTATTTGAGAGACAGTGCACACACACACAGGGGTAGGAGAGGGACAAGCAGACTCTGTGTTGAGCACAGAGCCCCACCCAGGGCTTGATCTCACAACCCTGAGATCCTGAGCTGAGCAGAAACCAAGAATTTGAGGCTTAACCAAATGAGCCACCCAAGTGCTCCTCTGCCGTTCCTCTTTACTTACATACTAAACCACCTCTTTGCTTACATACTAAACCACCAGCCACTGTTATAACAACAATGTATCATGTACCTGTTACTACTGGCACTCACAGTTGGTAACTGTCTTCTTACTTCCCCACGCCTTTTCCTCCCAAGATACTGGATTTCTTTAAAAAAAAAAATTGTCCCACTGAGATATAATTTGCCTACAGTGAAATACACAGTTTGGTATTGACAAATGCATACACCCAAGTAACCAACACTCCAATCAAGATAGAGAACATTTCCACCACCCCAGAAAAATTTCTCATGCCCCTCCCCAGTGACTCCCACCTCTTGGTCTGATTTCTTCACCACAGATGAGTTATGCCTGTGCTAAGACTTCATTTAATTCAGTTATACAGTGTGCACTCTGTAGCGAACAAGATTATCACTCATGTCAAGCAGGGGCCTGCGTCAAGCAGAGAAAACGAGCAGTGAAAGGTACTGTAGCTAGGCGATATCGCTGGGACCCGTGTCAGCTGACACCCCAGAACCAATAACAAGTAGAACCAGTGGAGGTCTGCAGGGGCCTGAGACTGATTAAATCCTTTTAAAAAGGGGAGGGATTTTGCAGCAAACTGTCGGACTCTTCAGACATGACCTCATGTCTGCCCACTTGAAAAAGGCAGCTGGCCCGGAAGGCTCTGCCCAGCTGATCTCCTTCACTGCTTGGACATAATAAGCAGGAAGTGCCCAGAGCTGACCCGGTGGGGACCAAGGCCTTATCTCAACCATGTGCCCACAGACTGACTTCAGAGTTTGGGTCGTTGACTTCCTGCACCCTTCTGTTATCTTATTTGTTGTGTGGTCTGTCTTACGTTCTGCTCTGTGCGCTGTGTAAGAAGCCAAGTTCAACCAGGTGGTGAAATGTCATTGAGTTTGGAATCCGGCACCTGTTTCATAAATTACGTCAACCTTGCTTTATGATTCAATAAAACTGACACTGTAGAAAGACAAAAGTCTTGTGTGCATCTTCATATTGTGCCCATGACACACTCTTTCGTGTCCAGGTTTTTCACTCAGCGTAATGTTTTTCGAGATAGATCATGGAGTGTATCATAGCTTATCCCTTTCGCCTTGCTGAGTGGTAGTCTTTTATAAACACATCACAGTATCCTCCTTTCTTTTGAAGGACAAAACTATTTCCAGTTTGGGCACTAAATTAAAAAAAAATTGTTCCAGTCCTAGTACCCCTTTATCCCAACAAAAAGAAGTTTTGGGAATTGGATTTCATTACTTTTGAGATTCTGCTTTCCACTGATATTTAGATTTTTCAGGACCTCCCTCACTATATCCTTCTGCAGGAAAATCATAGTATATACATGCAACTGGAGAGGAATGAAGTCACTAACACTGAAGATTGGCAAGTTTATTTGTTAATACAAGGCATAAAGGCTGAATTTGAAAACAAGTTAATATTCTGTCTAGTTTCACAATCAAATTTTGGAAAGGGTAGAAAAAGCTGAAAATGGTGATAAAAGGGTAGTAAGAGGGGCACGTGGGTGGCTCAGTTGGTCATCATCTGCCTTGGGCCAGGTCATGATCCCAGCGTCCTAGGATTGAGCCCCATGTTGCATCATGTCAACTCCCTGCTCAGCGGGGAGCCTGCTTCTCCCTCTCCAGCTCCCCTGTGCTTATGTTCCCTCTCTCACTATCTCTCTCTCTCATAAATAAATAAAACCTTTAAAAAATAAAAAAATAAAAGGGTAGTAAGAGTATCAACTTACAGAGTTTAAAGCATTATTAGGCCCCAATGATAATTCTTGTAATCATAGCTTGTGCTTACCAAGCTTTAACTAAATGCTAGACATTGTGTTAATTATTCCATCCAATTCTTATGCTTGAGGTCAGTACATTTATTATCCCAATTTCATGTAGAGCACATAGACGCTCAGAGAGACCAGAAAGAAATTCATTAACACTATACATAGAACATGTTCAAATGAATATATATAAAGTAAATCATAGAAACTTAAAGGAAATGAAGAAGTTAATTTTTAAGTGCCTTGTGAAGTTGGGCATCTAAATAGTATAAAGAGTATTTATACTACTCTCTCTTTTCTACTCTCTCTTTTCATCAACATTTTGCAAACTTTTCTTGAACCATAAGCTCTCTCTGTTCATGCTCACTGACTGGATGGGTGTAGTGTGCAGTCTCTACTTCCTGGGAATTATAAACCAGCTGGGCAATTATTATTTCACAAGTAATTTAACACTACTCTTGGAAACAAAACAGTAAGTACTTAGATATTTTAGATATACTGTTACCAACACCTCTGACCGAAATTCATGTACAGTAAGAAGGATTTCAGTGGGAAAGAGACTGGTGTAAAATTATCCTTGGGGATTCAATAAAAAATGATTTTTTTCCTCAGTGCTCTCCTTGTGTTCCTTTCTCTCGCTCCCTACCCAAAGATCTTTTAGTATTCTCTTCCTTAACTGCTAAGGATTACATTTTATTCACCCATTTAAAATAGAAAGAGTGGGGCAGAAAGTCTTCTTTTTTCTGGCAAGAAAGCCCTGCATATAATTTGGGGAAATTTAACCCTAAGAAGCACTGGATGAGCTACATGGTTAAAATAGTGTATCCAGGGGCACCTGGGTGGCTTGGTTGGTTAAGCAACTGCCTCTGGCTCAGGTCATGATCCCAGGGTCCTGGGATAGAGCCCCGCATCGGGGTCCCTGCTCAGGGGGAGCCTGCTTCTCCCTCTCCTGCTCCCCCTGTTGTGCTCTCTTTCTCTCTGTCAAATAAAATCTTAAAAAAAAAAAAAAGTTTATCCAGGGGCACCTGGTTGACTCAGTTGGTAAAGTATGCCGCTCTTGACCTTGGGGTTGTAAATTCCAGCCCCATGTTGGGTATAGAGATTACTTAGAAATAAAATCTTTTTTTTTTTAATTTAAAAAAGGTTTATCCATGGTGTTATGAAAAATTAGCTTACTCTATTAGTTTGTGAGGGCAGCCCTAACAAAGTGCTATGCACTGGGTATTTAAACAGCAGAATGGATCAGAGAATGAATAGAGAGGACTCACTATGCTTTAGTCAGTCTTTTATAAGTAGACTGTGGTTTTCAAACTTTTAGGGTCTATGTATGGGGAAGAATTAAAAGGCATCTGAAATTCGGAAAAGAACATTGTTCATTATAATCAATTAAATTGATTCGTAAGAAACTGGCCTTTCAGTGGATAGTCATCTGCTATCGACAATTCTATGTGTCAACTTAACATTGACGAGAAATCAGAGGGTTTAGCGTATAGGAGATGGAAAGGAAAGCTCTTAGGAGCCATTATCGGGGAAGATTAAAGGACTTTGCCTTAAACGTATTATACAATTCATACTTAATATCTCAATCTCAGCATTTCAGGGTTGGCCTCATACCAATAATAATATTGTCATCTCTCTTCACCCGATTAATTTTCTTTTTATATTATTAGCTACTTTAATCTTCCAAGTCTATTCTTTTTTTTTTTTTTTTTTAAATCTACCCCTGGATTAGGCTCGCTGCTTTACCCAGGCTACATGCTTAAACAAACGCTGAGCTTTCGCTCTCCGCACAAAGTTCTGCCAGAGGCAAGTTCTGAGAGCTTTACTCCCCCATCCCCCCACCCCGCCCATCCTTCCCGCAGCGTTAGCTGTCTGCACCTGCAAATTTTGCACTTTGCTTTCCCATCGTCCTCCTGTCTCTGAGGGGAGGAAGTGGCCTCTTCTTTCCCTGAGTCCTGCTTCAGATAAACCCCGTCTTTTTGCTACCGAGGGGGGCGGGGACCCTTAGGGTAGAGGCGCTGGTGTTGAGGCTGAGTCATGTCAGCGGCCTGTTCACCAGGCACAGTTCAAACACTCAAATGACACATGGGTAACACGAGGAAATCCGACAGCCAATCTGAACGCAAGCATCTTTGTGTCAAGGGCAGTAACTGCCCTGCCAGACCGGGAGGAGAAGCGCAACGGGACTTTGGGGTCAAACTTTCGGATGGCGCGCCCCGCCTCCCGGAGGACCGCTCCTGCCACGCTGCGAGCGCGTCCCCGTTTCTGCTCAGGCGTAGCTGATTGGAGGCGGGCGGTGGGCGCGGCCAATCCGGGGCGCCCTCCGCCGTCCTTCTCCCCGCCCCCCGCCTCCCGGCGCAGTCAGCTCCGGGCGCCCGGGGAGCCGGCCCCGCTGTCAGCTTGCGGTCTCCAAGGGTCCGCCCGAGGAAGCCGAGGCTGCGGACGCCGGTGCCCGGCCATGGCCTCCCCCGGGCTGCCGCAGCCCCCCGCCGAGGGCTCGCCCTGGCCTCTGCGCCTGCTGCCCGCGCCTCCCCGGCTGCTGCGGCTGGACCCCACCGGCGGCGCGCTCTGGCTGCTCAGCCTCGCGGCGCTGCTCGGCTGGAGCTGGCTGTGGCGGCACCGGGCGCGGGGCATCCCCCCGGGGCCCACGCCCTGGCCCGTGGTGGGCAACTTCGGCTTCGTGCTGCTGCCTCCGTTCCTCCGACGGAAGAGCTGGCTGCACCGCCGGGCGAGGGCCGCAGGGACGGAGCCCTCGGCCCTGAGCCCGCAGTTGCTCCTGGCCGACCTGGCCCGCGTCTACGGCAACGTCTTCAGCTTCTTCATCGGCCACTACCTGGTGGTGGTCCTCAGCGACTTCCACAGCGTGCGCGAGGCGCTGGTGCAGCAGGCCGAGATCTTTAGCGACCGCCCGCGGGTGCCCCTAGTCTCCCTCGTAACCAAGGAGAAGGGTGAGCCGGAGCTTTGGGGGTTGCGGGCAGCGTGAATGCGCGATGAGGCGCCTCCTGCGCCCTTTCCAGCCGGCGCACCGAGCCCACTCGCACCCAGCCGCGAAGTGGGAGGGGAGCGGCGTCGCGTCCCGTTAACGGTGCCTTTAAGATCGTGCTGAGCTGCTGGATGGGTGACTCGATCACAGTCGGAGGTCGGAAGTAGGAAACCCACCGGAAAGTTAAGGAAGAGTAATGGGGACAGGGGTGGGGGTGGGAGGGATGTGTGAAAGCCAGGCTCTACCTTTCCAGGGATGTTCTGTCCTTCCCAGAACAAGGCCTCATTCTCAAGGCTGTGTCCCCAGGGGGAAACCTTGGCCGTGTTAGAAGGAGGCAGGGATATTCTTTACACCTTCTGAGTTCTGAATGAGAGCTCAAGAAGGTATTTTCCATAAGATAAAAGGTCCAGGAAACACGTTAGGAGCCTATTGGCAAACCTCTTTTACTGGGTTTGTAGCTTCTGATGTCTGCTTCTGGAAATCCAAGTTGGGCAGTTTTGAAGGTTGGGAAGCATGTTACCCACTGCAATAAAAGATCACATTTACCCTTTCCCTAACTCCATCCCTCCACCCCTTTGTTTATCAGTCTTACCCTTTGTCTTACTGGCTGGTAAACATCCCAGACTTTTTTTTGGTCTGAGTCAGATGTTAATTTAATTGCTTTTCATCAATCAGGTGTTACATTTAAATGTCTTTCCCTTCGGAAATTTTTTCTCACTTCCTATCTGAGTTAAGCTCCCTTTTGGAACCAATTTATGTGCACAACTGCTTTTCCTTTACTGCATTTAACAAAACTGGGGCTGCATAATTTTGTAACTGGATGTGGGTCTTCACCACTAGATTGACATCTCTAGGAGAATGTGAAATGCGGCATAAAGAGATCCAGGCTTTTTTGAATCTGATTAAGCCAGAGTTCTGCATCAGGCTTTTAAATGAATAGAAATGATGATCATAATGTTTTAAATATCCCACTGAAGGGGCGCCTGGATGGCTCAGTGGGTTAAAGCCTCTGCCTTTGGCTCAGGTCATGATCCCAGTGTTCTGGGATTGAGCCCCGCATCAGGCTCTCTGCTCAGCGGGGAGCCTGCTTCCCTTCCTCTCTCTCTGCCTGCCTCTCTGCTTACTTGTGATCTCTGTCAAATAAATAAATAAAATCTTTAAAAAAAATAAAAAATAAATATCCCACTGAAAAACAAATGTCACCGTTCATAATTCACCAACTTCGTGCCTTCACACATCGCTGCTGCTTCTACCTAGAATTTTCTTTCCATCTCATGGCTTCCTGGAGGACTCCTGTTTGCTTTGCTTTGCTTTTCTCTTATTTATTTGACAGAGATCACAAATAGGCAGAGAGGCAGGCAGGAGGAAGCAGGCTCACCGCTGAGCAGAGAGCCCGATGCGGGGCTCGATCCCAGGATCCCGAGATCATGACCTGAGCTGAAGGCAGAGGCCTTAACCCTCTGAGCCACCCAGGTGCCCCTCTCCCTTTTTATTAAAAAAAAAAAATTGTGGTGAGATCACATAACATAAAATTTGCCAGCTTAACTGTTTTTAAGTTCAGTGACATTAAGTCATTCACACTGTTGTGAAACCATTACAACTATCTGCAGAACACTTTTCATCTTGGAAAACTGAAACGTCATACCCATTAAACAAATATTTAAAAACTCCCTCCTTGGGACACATGGCTGGCTCAGTTGGTGGCGCATTCAGCTATGATCTTGGGGCCATGAGTTCGAGCCCCACATTGGGGATAGAGATTACTCAAAATTAAACAAAAACAAACAAACAAAAACCCTTCCTTCTTCTCTGTAGCCTCTGTTCTGTTTGCTGCCTCTACAAATGTGACTGTTCTAGGTACTTGATATAAGTGGTATCATACATTATTTGTCCTTTTGTGGCTGACATTTTTCACTTAGCATCATATTCTAAGGTTATTCCCTGTTGTAGCTTGTGTGAGAATTGCCTTCCTTTTTTTTTTTTAAGGTTTTTGTTTGTTTGTTTGTTTGTTAATTTATTTGAGAGAGAGTGTGAGAGAGAGCTTGAGAGGGGAGAAGGTCAGAGGGAGAAGCAGACTCCCCATGGAACTGGGAGCCTAATGCCAGACTTGACCTCGGGACTCCGGGATCCTGACCTGAGCTGAAGGCAGTCGCTTAACCAACTGAGCCACGCAGGCGCCCAATTGTCTTCCTTTTTAAGTCTGAATACTATTCCGTTGAATTTCTAGAACACATTTCGTTTAGCCTTTTGTCCCCTGATGGCGCTGGGGTACTTCTGCCTTTTATCGACTATGAAAAACACTGCTAGGAACATGGCACACATCCATTCAAGTCCGTCTCCATTTCATGCTTTTGGTAGAAACCAAGAAATAGAATTGACTGATCATATGGCAATTCTGTATTTAAGTTTTTGAGTATTGTCCTACTGTTTTCCATGGTGGCTGTGCCATTTTACATTCCGTGGAGGCAATGAACCAGGTTCCAGTCTGTCCACATCCTCACCCACTCTTGTTATTTTCCATTTTTTCATACCTGCTTGAAAGTCACCTCTTTGAGAATGTGTTCACTGACATACTTCTCCACTCCACCAGGAAGAAGTGAGCTACCCTTTCTCCATGGTTTCATTTTAAACTCTGCTCCTCTCCCACCCCTGGCCAGTCAGTCAGCACATCTCATCCCTTCCTCCTTCCTCCTGCAGATACAGTTCTACGTCTGTCCACTTGTTTCCATTTCCGTTGTCAGCACCCTCAGTCAGTACCATCATTTTTCATCTGACACTTGAAGCGTCTTAACTAGCCTGCTTGCTTCCACTCTAGTTTTTTATCCACACAGCAGCCAAAAGGATCTCTTTTTAAAAACCATGAATCAAACTTGACTCCAGCTCCATCCTTGACCTACTGTGCCCCAAACGACTTGGTCCCGCCTGCCTTTCTGACTTTAGCTCTTTTGATTCTGCCTTTACTTGTATATTTCTACCTGTTCTAGAAAAATTAAGCAGATTCCTGCCAACCTCGTGACTACTCCAGTCTGCTGGGTTTGTTGTCCTTGGACGTGGAATAACTTTTCACTTTAATCAACTCCTTATCCTCTCTCAGGCCAGTTGTCACCTTTCAGTCCTATTTTAGACACTGCCCAATATCACAACTTATTTTATCTCGTTCCTATTTCAGTCACTAAACACCGTGAAAATATTTAGGTTACTACAAGCCCCACCTACCAATGGGATATAAACTCTGTGAGGGCAAAGATTTGGTTCGTCTTGTGAACCACTGTTTCCCCACTTAATTGGTACAAGTAGGTAATCAAGAAATGAGTAGCTATGTGCATACAAGCATCTGTTGATGCATTTACATTATAATTTTTTTGCATGTCTGATGCACTTACTACTTTATATTGTAATTTTTTTTTTGCATGTCTATCTTTTCCTCTGGATTTTTTTTTTTAAAGGTATGAGTTAGATTTCCTTCTTTGAGGTCCTTCTTGGTGGATTTATGGTTTGCTGAAAATCTGTAAGAAAGTTTCTAAGTGTTAGTTGGGTCACAACTTATTATTAGATCCTTTATGTAGGAAGAGACTGGGAACCTGGGGTAACTTGGTGTTTCAGCATCTCAAAATATTCATTCCCGCAAGAGACAGGATTTTTTAGGTGATACTGCTCTGGTATTCTAACGGATGTGTGTTTGATCATGGGCTGTGAGTTGAGAAAAATACTGTGGCTGGTGAAGGTGATGGACAAGAGAAGGTGAAGGAAGAACCATAGTCACAAAGGAAATGCTTGTGGGGTTAACCTAGAGTAGAGAACAGATCATCTGAATAGGAAAATGGAGATAGCTGAGGAATGTTTTTAATGGAACTTTTTCAAGGGTGAGAATGTGAGTTTATTTTAAGATGTCCCTCGGGGTGGCTCAGTTGGTTAAGCAACTGCCTTCGGCTCAGGTCATGATCCCGGAGTGCCGGGATCGAGTCCCACATCAGGCTCCCAGCTCAGTGGAGAGTCTGCTTCTCCCTCTGACATTCTCCCCTCTTGTGCTCTTGCTCTCTCTCCCTCTCAAATAAATAAATAAAATATTAAAAAAAAAAAAGATGTCCCTCAAAGGTGGAAGGACCAGACAAATTCTGAGCAGACTTTATAGATCAAGAAATGGATAGACTGAAGTTATCAGCCTGAAGAAGAGAAGCCATGAGAGCTAAAGGCTGAGCTACTCGGCTACCTTTGGCTACTATTTCCAATGGTAGAATTATAAAATGTGAAGTTGCCTAGGAAAGAGATGTGTAGAAAATGGGAGAAAGAGATACGGTATTAGGAATTAATAATCAATAACATTGGATATAATAATCAATAACATTAGGAATTAATAATCAATAACATTAATTACATATATTACAATATATTGATTACAAGATATTTTTGGAGAATGTTGCTGCTAAAGTTGTAAGATGAGCAGAGAAGTGAATGTTTTATAAACAGTGATGTGTGCAGGTAGGCTTGAAATAGTTGACAGCACATTGCCCAAAAGTTCTAGAATGTAGGAGGTTGTTTATTTTGTTTATTATATTTGAATTTTTCAAAATGCCATGCTTAGACAAGTTGATCTTCTTTTAAGCCCATGAAAACTATAGTAAGCTAGATATGCCATAGAGGTATTTCACATTAGCCACAGCCATCATACTCTTTAATCTATCTAATTCTTTTCCTGAGTAGGAATAGGAGATAAAGTTACAAAATCAGAGCCAAGGCTACCAAAGAGTGCTTTACTCTAAGCGTGGTCTATTTCTTCTAACAGGTTTTGCACATCACATTTTTTTAAAGATTTTATTTATTTATTTGACAGACAGAGATGACAAGTAGGTGGAGAGGCAGGCAGAGAGTGAGAGAGGGAAGTAGGCTCCCTGCTGAGCAGAGAGCCCGATGCAGAGCTTGATCCCAGGACCCTGAAATCATGACCTGAGCCGAAGGCAGAGGCTTTAATCCACTGAACCACCCAGGCGCCCCGCACATCACATTTTTATTACAAAACATTTCAAATATGAAGTTCAGAGAGCAATATAAATTCATTTATTTACCACTCAGATTTGCTTCAGATTCATAAACAATACAGAGCTTCATTTGGTATTTTTTTTTAAACTTACATATGTTATTTATTTGTTAGTTTGAGAGAGTTCACGCAAGATCGGGGAGTGAGGGGTGAGGGGTAAAGATGGAAGAATCTTAACCTGTCTCCACAACCAGCATGGAACCCCGTGTGGGGGCTTGATCTCATGACCTTGAGATCATGACGTGAGCTGAAATCAAGAGTCAGATGCTTAACTGACTGAGCCACCCAGGAGCCTCGAAAGTATCTTTCTACTTCCAGTTTTTGTTAGCTGACTTATCTATTTCCTTGTTGATAGAAATTAGATCCTTTCTAATTTTAAAAGATTGCTAGGGGCTTTGAACAAGAGTGAAAGCAAGCTGCAGAGCCATAAAAATGGAAAGTAAGAGGAAATTTGGAAGAAGTTTAAAAGTATAGACTAGTCAGTGTTGACTACTTTAAAGGGGAACATGATGCAAAATGAAATTAGGAAATGAAGATAGAAAATGAAAGTTCATCTGGGGAATTTAAAAATGGACGAGGAAAGCAGGATAACCAAATTTTGTAGTAAGTGCAGTAAAATAGGTATTTGAAATCGTTATGAATTCATATCAAGAAGGCCTGAATTCCCACTAAGAGGGACATTTCTCTGACCCCACAGAAAAAAAGGACGAATATAATCAGTGGATGGATAGTGCCTTGTCTGCTTCAGGAGGAAGAAAACATATGTGTGATAAATGGAAATTGCGTCAAATTTAATGTAAACTAAGTATTTTTACTTTAGCGTGCGTATATTACTATAAAACATAAAACATGGAAAAGGAAAAAAAGTATTCCTTTCCATTCTTTCCAAATGGAATTGAAAATCATCTATGATCACTGTTATTTTGAGATAACCATTATTGGCATTTAAAAAAATTATTTTTATTAACATATAATGTATTATTTGCCCCAGGGGTACAGGTCTGTGAATCATTTATGTACTGTACTGCCCTTGTCTAAGCCTATTTGAGCTGCTTTAACAGAGGACCAAGCTGGGTGGCTTATAATCAGCAGAATTTATTTCTTAACAGTTCTGGAGGCTGGCAAGTGCAAGGTCAAGGTCCCAGCAGACTTGGTGTCTGGTGGGGGCCGCTTCCTAGTCCCCAGATGGCCCTGTGTAACCTCACACGGTGGAAGGGGAGCAAGGGAGATCTCTGGGGCCTCCTTTATAGGGACACTGACCTTATTCATGAGGGCTCGACCTTCATGATTTCAATCTCCTCCCAAAGACCTCCCTTCAGATACCATCACATTGGGCACTGGGATTTAACATATGAATTTGGAGAGGGACACAAACATTCAGCCTGTGGCAGCCTTCCAGTATTGTTTCTATTTGTATTTGTACATGTATTTTGTCCCTTTTTTAGAAGTGTAGATCCAATTAGCAACATATAATACATCATTAGTTTCAGGTGTAGTGTTCAATGATTCATCAGTTGCGTGTAACACCTAGTGCTCATCACATTTTACGTGTATTTTTTTTTCAAGATTTCTTATTTATTTATTTGACAGACAAGAGATCACAAGTAGGCAGAGAGGCAGGCAGAGGGAGAGGGGGAAGCAGGCTCCCTGCTGAGCAGAGAGCCCGATGTGAGGCTCTATCCCAGGACCCTGAGATCATGACCTGAGCCGAAGGCAGAGGCTTAACCCACTGAGCCACCCAGGTGCCCCTTACATGTATTTTTTAAACATGTATTTGCTTCTTTAAAATGGAGTCATATTCACATTGTTTTTGTCGCTTAAATTTTCTGAGTATATTTCCACATTATTCAGTATTCTCCTGCAAAGATCGTAAGAGCTGTACAACATTCCTTTGTGAGAATGTATCACAGTCAGTTTAGCCTATCCTGTATTTGGTTTAAGTGATTTTTGTTTCAACTGTCTATCACCTATTCCTCGGATGGGCTCTCCCCTCTGAGGATATCTTTCTCTTCACCACCCGTTTGTACCCACTGACTGCCGTCAGAACATGAGATGCCCTATCTATATGAACTCCCCTCTCTGGCCACAGTGATTAGTCAAGGGATAGACCCAGATCAAAGATGACTTGATCAGAATATCTTACCTCTCTGCACCAGTGGCTCATCTGTAGGCTGGGCACAGAACTCAACAATTTATATTTATGGTGTAGTTCAGAAACCTCAAGACACAAAATAAACCTCAGGTATCGAAATTGCTATCATCATGGAATACTGGACTGAAGCATTTGAATCCTCCTCCAACATTTTTCAACGTCGATCTGGCCTTTTCTCTCTGGTGGGGAAAACGGGAGATTAGGAATCCCAAGATAGCTCCTGATGCTTGGAAAAGGTGGTTTGCAATAGGAAAGAAGTGAAGCCGTGCAGAAAGTAGTGAAAAATCGGTGCAGGGAGAAAGAGTTGTGTGGGCTTTAGTCTTCTCCGATCTGATAACGCCCAGCTTTTCCTGCTTTTGTTTCCACAGCCTAATTGGCCTTTTTGCCAAACCTACTTCAGGATATATTTTTGTCAAACCTACTTAAGGATATATTTTTGTCATTCCCAACAAGGAGAGTCCTAATTTTTGCTTTGGAGCCATTTTTATGTTTTAGTGTTATCATCCTCCTTGAAATGAAGCCCTTGTATATATCCGTGAATACGGTTGCTTTTCAGGGCTAGGAGTGGAGAGGTCAGCAACTGTAGAAAGGGCCTGAATCTCTTTCAGACAGTCCTAAGACCTTAAGCCATTCTGGCTCCTAAATATGTGTGTTTTGTGAAGTTTGGAAGCTTGTGGCCATTAATTCTGTCCATGCCACTCTTCCGAGCATTCTCAGGCATGGTCTCCTTGGTCACCTCTTTTGTCTAGGATTTCATACCTGTCAACTTGTTGTCAGATGTCCCAGTCTTCAAATATTCGCCACTTCTGAGTAGGTTCTCTCCATCTCCTTGCCTTATCTTAACCTGATTTCCCTCTAAAGATAATTTAGCCCTTCTTGTAACATCCTCTTTAACTTTGCTCAAGTTTTTTATTTTTCTAAAATGTGCCTTCACACACACCTTTATTTACAAATGCGGCATCTGTTCACGTGTCCTCTCTTCCGAGAAGTGCCACCTTCCCTCAGCTGACGTGGTGTTCCTTCCTTTGTCTACATTACAGCTTCAGTACACCTCTGACATACAGCATCCAATCAATATATCCTAACAGTGCAGCATTCAATACAGTCCAACATAAAACATTCAATATTGTGCTCTCCAACTATGCAACTTCAGCACAGTCCAACAGAAAACATTCAAGACAACACATCCCAACAGTACCACATTCAACAGCGTATATTCCGACTCTGCAAATTCAGTACAATCCAACATACAGCATTCAATACAGTATGTAATTTCAGTACAGTCTAACATACAACAGTGGATATGGATTGTTGGTTGATCTAGTTGCTCAAAAGACTAACATCTTAAAAAGAGGTATTATCTCTTTTTAATTTATATTCCTCTAGTAACTGGCACATGGGGACTCTACATAAATACTGGAAAAACTGTTAGAAAAGAGGCATTTTAATAGGTAAAATATGTTTAAATACAAATGTACAGTTTGAAAGATAGTAGATGATACAGGCTGGAGACCTAATAAAAGAAAAATAGTTTCTTGAGAAATAGGACAAAGCACAGATGTCATATGTGATATCTTAAATTAGACAGCAGTTAAAATTAGTGTCAAATTTTGAAATGAGGAAAAAGAAGGGGACCCAATGTCTCAGTGCTGAATCAGCAAGACTTGGCCATGGTTAATTGCAGGAAGAGTGACTAAGCTGCAGTTGCCTAGGAAATAGTTTATGGGGCTTAATTGAATAAAGGGAGAGTTTTAGTGTCAGGAATGGTTAAGACATTTCCATTTCTTCTTTGTCTTGATAATCACACACCAAAACAGAAGGACTTTTAACAGAAGCACACACTCTGTCCATGGTGAAGTGAATCTACAATCTTATACCACAACATTCGAAGATAAAAAGTAGACCTAGGATTCGCCAATGACTTCATAGAGTGGAGGATGACCACTCCCTAAGTGTCTACATGGGGGAGGGGAGTATACTAGTGGAAGGTGAGACAGTTTACCCTGCAGAACCCCAGAAAGTCTCAGGAATTGGAGGTCCAGTGATTACAGGAGACAGGGATGAGCCACTGAGTTTGAAGTGCATATAAAATATAGCTAGACCAGTTCCTTACCACCATACCCACTCCCTCAGAAAACAAAGTAAATGCTCTGGGCACTCTTAGGTTTTAGTGACCCCTTGGACAAGGATGTGGAGTAGGTGGAGTGAGGGCAGGGAGATATGGCCTTCTATCACACAAGATGAAAAGTTGCCTCTAGATAAAAGAGAGGACTCTTGAAGAGATTCACTTTGAGTGAAAGATTGAATTTGACAAGGAACACCTGACAAAGCTGGCCACCAGCAAAAGAAAACAGGGAAATGTGTCTGTCTTGGCTTGGGCCCTGGCTGAGAAAGTGTTCTCTCCTACCAACAATCCCCGCTGCAAGTACCCTGCCATTTTAGTGCAAAAGAGCCACAGACTATATGTAACTGAATTACAGTGGTTCATTAACTGGCCCTGCTCTAGTAACCTTTATTTATAAACCCTGAAATTTGAATTTCATGTGTTTCGTCTATCATGACATACTGTTTTGATTTTTTCCCCCAACCATTTAAAAAGCAAAAACTAATCTTTGTTGACTTGTCATATAAAAAGAGGCAGCAGGCTGGATTTGCCCTGTGGGCTGAAGTTTGCTGATTGTTAATCTAGACTTTAAGTAAATGTGTTAAAAATTTGAGAGTGAGGATTCACTCTGTTTCTCGAAGTCAAAAAAGGGCAAGAGAAGAAAAGGAAAAGAACAGATACAGTAGGACAAAGTTCAAAATAATATACTAGAAATAAATTGGTAATTATATTAAATGTAAATGGAAAAATTGACTGGCTAAGAGATTGCTGGAATGACTATTTTTGTTAGAATGGATTTTTTAAAAACCCAAATGTAATATTAATAAATTTTTTAAAAGATTACTTATTTATTAGAGAGAACATGCATGAGAATGTGCACAGGGGGAGGAGCAGACGGAGAGAATCCCCAGGCAGAATCCCACTGAGTCTGGAGCCTGACCCTGCTGATCTCAGTGACCCATGAGATCACAACCTGAGCCAAAACCAAGCTGAAACTGACTGACCCACCCAAATGCCCCCAAATGTATGCTATTTTAAAAGAGACATACCCTTGTCATGTTCCTGATCTCAACGGGAAGGCTGTGAGTTTTTTCCCATTGAGGATGATATTTGCTGTGGGTCTTTCATAGACAGATTTTATGAAGTTCAGGAATGTTCCCTCTATCCCTATACTTTGAAGTATTTTAATCAGGAACGGATGCTGGATTTTGTCAAATGCTTTTTCTGCATCAATTGAGAGGACCATGTGGTTCTTCTCTCTTCTCTTATTGATTTGTTCTATCATATTGATTGATTTGCGAATGTTGAACCATCCTCGTAACCCAGGGATGAATCCCACCTGGTCATGGTGGATAATCTTTTTAATGTGCTGTTGGATCCTGTTTGCTAGGATCTTGTTGAGAATCTTAGCACCCATATTCATCAGGGATATTGGTCTGAAATTCTCCTTTTTGGTGTGGTCTTTGCCTGGTTTGGGGATCACGGTAATGCTGGCTTCATAAAAAGAGTCTGGAAGTTTTCCTTCTGCTTCAATTTTTTGAAACAGCTTCAGGAGAATAGGTGTTATTTCTTCTTTGAAAGTTTGGTAGAATTCCCCAGGGAATCCGTCAGGTCCTGGGCTCTTGTTTTTTGGGAGGTTTTTGATCACTGCTTCAATCTCTTTACTGGATATCGGTCTATTCAAGTTGTCAATTTCTTCCTGGTTCAATTTTGGGAGTTTATAGTTTTCCAGGAATGCATCCATTTCATCTAGGTTGCTTAACTTATTTGCATATAACTGTTGATAATAACTTCTGATGATTGTTTCTACTTCCTTGGTGTTAGTTGAGATCTCTCCCTTTTCATTCATAATTTTATTAATTTGGGCTTTCTCTCTTTTCTTTTAGATTAGTGTGGCCAATGGTTTATCGATCTTATTGAATCTTTCAAAAAACCAGCTTCTAGTTTCATTGATACGTTCTACTGTATCTCTAGTTTCTACCTCATTGATCTCTGCTCTAATCTTGATTATTTCCCTTCTTATGTGTGGAGTTGGTTTGATTTGTTGTTCATTCTCCAGTTCTTTAAGGTGTAGAGACAGCTGATGTATTCTGGATTTTTCAATTTTTTTGAGGGAGGCTTGCTTGGATGGCTATGTATTTCCCCCTTAGGACCGCCTTTGCTATATCCCATAGGTTTTGGACCGAAGTGTCTTCATTCTCATTGGTTTCCATGAATTGTTTAAGTTCTTCTTTGATCTTCTGGTTGATCCAAGCATTCTTTTTTTTTTTTTTTTTTTTTATTTATTTGACAGAGAGAAATCACAAGTAAGCAGAGAGGCAGGCAGAGAGAGAGATGAGGAAGCAGGCTCCCTGCTGAGCAGAGAGCCCGATGCAGGACCCGATCCCAGGACCCTGAGACCATGATCTGAGCCGCAAGCAAGGCTTTAACCCACGGAGCCACCCAGGCGCCCTGATCCAAGCATTCTTAAGCAAGGTGGTCTTTAGCTTCCAGGTGTTTGAGTTCCTTCCAGACTTTTCCTTGTGATTGAGCTCCAGTTTCAAAGCATTGTGATCTGAGAATATGCAGGGAATAATCTCAGTCTTTTGGTATCGGTTGAGTCCTGATTTGTGACCCAGTATGTGTCTATACTGCCTAGAGCAATCTATACTTTTAATGCCATTCCGATCGAAATTCCACCAGTATTTTTCAAAGAGCTGGAGCAAATAATCCTAAAATTTGTATGGAATCAGGAAAGACCCCGAATTGCTAAGGAAATGTTGAAAAACAAAAATAAAACTGGCAGCATCACGTTACCTGATTTCAAGCTTTACTACAAAGCTGTGATCACCAAGACAGCATGATACTGGCATAAAAACAGACACACAGACCAGGGGAACAGAGTAGAGAGCCCAGATATGGATCCTCAACTCTATGGTCAAATAATCTTCGACAAAGCAGGAAAAAATATACAGTGGAAAAAAGATAGTCTCTTCAATAAATGGTGCTGGGAAAATTGGACAGCTATATGTAGAAGAATGAAACTTGACCATTCTCTTACACCGTACACAAAGATAAACTCGAAATGGATAAAAGACCTCAACGTGAGACAGGAATCCATCAGAATCCTAGAGGAGAACATAGGCAGTAACCTCTTTGATATCAGCCACAGCAACTTCTTCAAGGTATGTCTCCAAAGGCAAAGGAAAAAAAAGTGAAAATGAACTTTTGGGACTTCAGCAAGATCAAAAGCTTCTGCACAGCAAAGGAAATAGTCAACAAAACAAAGAGGCAACCCATGGAATGGGAGAAGATATTTGCAAATGACAGTACAGACAAAAGGTTGATATCCAGGATCTGTAAAGAACTTCTCAAATTCAACACACACAAAACAGAAAATCATATCAAAAAATGGGCAGAAGATATGAACAGACACTTCTCCAATGAAGACATACAAATGGCTATCAGACACATGAAAAAATGTTCATCATCACTAGCCATCAGGGAGATTCAAATTAAAACCACACTGAAATACCACCTTACACCAGTTAGAATGGCCAAAATTAGCAAGACAAGAAACAACGTGTGTTGGAGAGGATGTGGAGAAAGGGGAACCCTCTTACACTGTTGGTGGGAATGCAAGTTGGTGTAGCCACTTTGGAGAACAGTGTGGCGATTCCTCAAGAAATTAAAAATAAGAGCTTCCCTATGACCCTGCAATTGCACTACTGGGTATTTACCCCAAAGATACAGATGTAGTGAAAAGAAGGGCCATCTGTACCCCAATGTTTATAGCAACAATGGCCACAGTCACCAAACTGTGGAAAGAACCAAGATGCCCTTCAACGGACGAATGGATAAGGAAGATATGGTCCATATACACTATGGAGTATTATGCCTCCATCAGAAAGGATGAATACCCAACTTTTGTTTATCAACATGGATGCAACTGGAAGAGATTATGCTGAGTGAAATAAGTCAAGCAGAGAGAGTCAATTATCATATGGTTTCACTTATTTGTGGAGCGTAACAAATAACATGGAGGACATGGGGAGATGGAGAGGAGAAGGGAGTTGAGGGAAATTGGAAGGGGAGGTGAACCATGAGAGACTATGGACTCTGAAAAACAATCTGAGGGTTTTGAAGGGGCGGGGGGGTGGGAGGTTGGGGGAACCAGGTGGTGGGTATTAGGGAGGGCACGGATTGCATGGAGCACTGGGTGTGGTGCAAAAACAATGAATACTGTTACGCTGAAAAGAAATAAAAATTTAAAAAAAAGTAGTGAATTAAATGGTGATAAAGGAAGCTTCTTATTAAACAGGAATATATAATAATTTTAAACTTACATGTACCTAACAGTATATATATACCTAAGAGAAAAGATAGATATGTAGATATAAAGAGCTACATAGCAGAATTCTGTAGCAAAACTTGCAGAATTGCAAAGAGAAGTTGGTAAATGTACCATTATACCAAAATATTTTAACATTAGTATTTGAATAATTGAGAGAGCAGGAAGATAAAAATTTGCTAAGGATACAAAAGATTTGATTCCAACATTTATCAGGTTTCTACTGGACATATAAAGAACCCTGTATCCAACAATTGATTTAGATAAAAATTCTTCTCAATTTTATTAAAATCAATCACATACTAGGCTAAAAAGCCTCATTAGTGCCAAAAATCAGTATAAGACAAATCAACTTAGGTAGCAAAAAAATTTAACAAAAAATTTTTAAACACGATTATAATGAAAATGCATGCAAACAATACTTGTGGACTGTAGCTTATGTGGTACTCAGAGGCAAATGTAGATTCTTAAGTTATTTATTGGGATAAAGGTCTGAAAACTAGTGAGTTAGATGACCAACTTTATATATCTGGAAAAGAATAAAAGCATAAAAGAAAAAAAAGGAATGTAGCATTGTAATTTTAGACAGATTCTTCCAGAGAGAAAGAGTATACACTGGCTCATTTCAGGAGGCCAGTATATTCAGACAAGTGTATTATGAGAGTGGAAATTTATTGGCCACGAAAAAAATATTAGGGGGTGGGGCGCCTGGGTGGCACAGTCGGTTAGGCATCTCACTCTTGGTTTCAGCTCAGGTCATGATCTCAGGGTTGTGAGATGGAGCTCTGCATTGGGCTCCACACTCAGCTTGGAGTCTGCTTTGGATTCTCTCTCCCTCTCCCTCTGCTGCTACTACTCTTGCTTTCTAAAATAAATAAATAAATCTTTTAAAAATATATTAGGAAATCAAATCTGACAATTAAAACCATAAAAAAACTGTAACCAAAATTGGATTTATTCTTGCATTGCAAGCAGCTTCAATTATCAGAAAGAAGGCAGTTTTCAAATCTATAAATTAAATGCAATTCCAGTGAAAATCCCCAAAGTTTTTTTAATAGAACTTGAAAAACAAACTGACTTCAAAGTTTTATAAAAGAGTGAAGATCCGGGGCGCCTGGGTGGCTCAGTGGGTTAAAGCCTCTGCCTCCGGCTCAGGTCATGATCCCAGGGTCCTGGGATCGAGCCCCACATCGGGCTCTCTGCTCAGCGGGGAGCCTGCTTCCTCCTCTCTCTCTGCCTGCCTCTCTGCCTACTTGCGATCTCTATCTGTCAAATAAATAAATAAAATCTTTAAAAAAAAAAAAAGAGTGAAGATCTAAGAATAATAATATTTTAAAAAATAGTTTTGAAAGAAAACAAGAAGGGGGGATTTCCTATTAGATGTTAAGACTTACTATGAAGTCTTATTTGTATCTTAAAAAAGTAACAGTGAGGGGCGCCTGGGTGGCTCAGTGGGTTAAAGCCTCTGCTTTCGGCTCGGGTCATGATCCCAGGGTCCTGGGATCGAGCCCCGCATCAGGCTCTCTGCTCAGCGGGGAGCCTGCTTCCTCCTCTCTCTCTGCCTGCCTCTCTGCCTACTTGTGATCTCTGTCTGTCAAATAAATAAATAAAATCTTTAAAAAAAAAAAGTAACAGTGATTAAGACAATGTGCAATAAGCACTTCATATCATAACTTGGCAAGTCATCTGTACACCGAAGATGTACATATTTTATGACTCATCAATCCACTGTTAGCAATGTCTTCAAAATTCTGAGGAAGTAGAAGAGGTAGAATCAATATGTTTTCCAAAAAATCTTAGAAATTTGCCTCCCATGCATTTTTGCTTTAGCAAAATCAGGGAAAGAAACAAGAAAGAGGAAGAAGTAGAATCCAGAATCCAGGAAGAAGTAGAAGCAACACAGGAGAGTCTAAGAAAAGTCCTAAATAATGCCACACAGAAGTCACCGGACACCTGAACAGAAGATTTGGGAAGGCAGCTGCTGTGGATTTGAGCAGATACGTGGCAGAGTCCAAAGAGAAAAGCTGAGTTGATAGATTGTCTGATTTGTTTGACCACATGGATGTCTATTTTGAAGGGCATTTTATGGAGGTGTTCAAGAGTGTGAGATTTAACCACAGAGAAGGGTCTGTATTTACAGCATCCCAGTGCTGGGCACACAGTCAGCATTCAGAAATATTTGTTAAATACGTGAAGCATGTCCTCAAAAGTACCAGAAATGACATTGATTAAAAATGAGAAAGGAGAGGGGCACTTGGGTGGCTCAGTCATTAAGCGTCTGTCCTCAGCTCAAGTCAGGATCCCAGGGTCCTGGGATTGAGCCCCATGTCAGGCTGCCTGCTCGGCGGGAGGCCTCCTACTCCCTCTCATACTCCTGCTTGTGCTCCCTCTCTCCCTGTCTCTTTCTGTCACAAATAAATGAAATCTTAAAAAAAAAAATGGGAAAGGAGAACCAGCTGGAACAATAAAGGGCCCATCGAAAATAAGAGGGTGAAATAGGTGATGGGAAATGAGTATTTGAAAACAATTTGATACAACATCTTGGAACAACTCTGTTGGGCTTTGGTGGTGGGACATGTATAACATAAGTGAGGATCAAATAAGGTGGAGTTCTGGAGACCTTGAGTTCAGAGGTTTTTAAATTAGGGCTATTGCCAGCAACAGACATTTTAGAGTACATGCCAGTTATTTGGATCCAAACTGATAGCCGGGGTTTATAATCCAGTTGGGTTGTTGATTTTTTCAGTTAATATTTAACAAGCTCCTCCTCTATCCCCAAAATGATGCCAGAAACTGGGATCTTAATGGTCAGCACAATCCAATAATGTCCCTGCCTCATTCTATTCAGAATGCTGAGAATATGGGAATCTCCAGCCTGAAGCACTTTTTAAGCCTGGATTTACTCTTAATGAAACCTAAGATTTGGAAATTTATGCCGACTCTAGAACTTGAAATTCTTTGCTTTTCATTTCACTGGGAGTTCCTACCTATCATAGTAAGCTTTATTGGATATGATTTTTGTTATTAGGAACATGTACTGTCTTGATAATTCAATTTTACTAATCATTCTTCTTGGCTGGTGATCTCTACCTGGGGCTGAATTTTGCACAAGGGACTTGGCAAACACAGGACACGCCTCATCATAGGTCCTGCTCGGTAGGATCAGGCACTGTTCTCTCTCACCTTCTTTCTCGCTGTCATTTTGTAGGGATTGTATTCGCACATTATGGTCCGGTGTGGAGACAACAGAGGAAGTTCTCGCATTCAACTCTTCGTCATTTTGGCTTGGGAAAGCTGAGCTTGGAGCCCAGGATTATTGAAGAGTTTCGGTATGTGAAAGAGGAAATGCAGAAGCATGAAGAAGACCCCTTCGACCCTTTCCCCATTGTCAACAATGCCGTCTCTAACATCATTTGCTCCCTGTGCTTTGGCCGGCGCTTTGATTACACCAATAGCGAGTTTAAGAAGATGCTCAATCTCATGTCGCGAGCGTTAGAAATCTGTCTGAACACCCAGCTCCTCCTGGTCAACATATGCTCCTGGCTTTATTATCTTCCCTTCGGACCATTTAAGGAATTAAGACAAATTGAAAAGGATATTACCACTTTCCTTAAAAAAATCATCAAAGACCATCGAGAGTCTCTGGATGTAGAGAACCCTCAGGACTTCATAGACATGTACCTTCTCCACGTGGAGGAGGAGAGAAAAAATAACAGCAACAGTAGCTTTAATGAAGATTACTTATTTTATATCATTGGTGATCTCTTCATTGCTGGGACTGATACCACAACTAACTCCTTGCTTTGGTGCCTTCTGTATATGTCACTGAACCCCGACGTACAAGGTAATTAACCTGTACCTCTTTCACTCAAGCAAAGCCAGAGTATTTAAATCGGTGTCAGCAGCTTGGGCGATCCTGTAGCTCCTGGCACTGAGCAGTGTCTTCAGGCTGGCAAACAAAGTGGAAATACTCGAATCCCATAGGGAGTGGGAAGGTGTTAACAGTGCAGCTCCCAAGTTTCTAGACAGTGGGGCTAACGTCATATCATCTTGCCCCTGTTTTAAATCTCTAAGGTCTGGTTGGGTGTGAAATGTATGCTAGTGGAAGACTTTTAGAAAACAAGGACCATCCAGGGCTAACGGGAGTTACAGTGATTATCTGAACCAGTCATCTTGTTTTGAAAATGGGAACCAGGGACCCAGAGAAGTTATGTGACTTTCCCGAGATCACAGAGCTATTTTGACCACATCAATACTGATAGGTAGAGTCTGGCAGTTCACAGTGGAAGACCAACAAGGAGGACAGTGTATTGCTTTTCTGTTGTCCTATAACAAATCACCACAAACTTAGTGATTTTAATGAGCATGAATTTGTTATCTTAAAGGTCTGTGTCTCACTGAGCTAACATCAGAATGTTAGTGGGGCAGCATTCCTTCCTGGAGGTTCTGGAGAAGTTTCCATTTCCAACTTCCTTGGCTCCTGGCTCCCTTCCTCCATCTTCAAAGCCAGAGATGTTACCACTCTTCTGAGCATTTCCTTTTACTCAGATCTCCCTCTGACACTAAACTGGGAAAAGTCCTTCGGTTTTAAAACCCATGTAATTAGCGCACACCCAGAAAATCCAGGGTCGTCTGCCCATCTCAAGGCCCTTTGTCAAATCACACCTGCAGGGTCTCTTTTTTGCCACATAAAAAGTAGCATTTTCCTAGGTTCTTGGGGGTTGGGCTGTGGACATTGCTGTGGGGCCATCTTCTGTCTATTATGAATAAGATCATGCTTACCTCATTAGTTAACTATTGACAAGTACCAAATTATCCCCAAATTTGGCAACTTGAAACAACCACCATGTACTATCTCTCATAGTTTCTGGGGGTCAGGAATCCAAGGGCAGCTTCACCCAGGTGGTCTGGCTTAGGGTTTCTCGCAAAGTTGTTGTCGAGATGTTGGCCGGAGCTGCAGCCATCTGCAGGCCTGACTGGGACCGAAGGGTCCACTTCTAAGACAGCGTGTCCACTTGACTGTTGGCTGCAGGCCTCCATTTGGGACTTTCCAGTAAGGCTGCCTGACTTGGCAGCTGCCTTCCCTCAAAAGAGAGCAAGTCCCGAGACAGGAGCCACCGTGTCTTTTATAACCTAAGCTCAGAACTGACCCGCCATCCCTTCTCCTTTATTCTGTGCATCACACAGACCACCGTGGTACAAGGTGGGAGAGGATGGTGGGAGAGGACCGTACGAGGATGTGAAACTGAGAGACAGAGATCCCTGGGGCCCACACTGGGCTACCTCATGTTGTCACATAAGGGCTAAGAGAGTCCGCTTACTATTCATATGAGGGAATGATTGAGAGGTCTCCTTAATTCCAGAATGCTTTCTCCTCTACCCATCTATCTGTCCTGCTAGCCACTTTTCAAAGTGGCAAGGTGGTACTTGGTCCCTGGGACCAGCTGCCTCTATTTGGAATGTGTGACCAATGCTTCCCTCCCCAAGGCTGAGTCAGGTCTGACCTGCCCACTTAGCAGTTGTGGGTATGACGTGATGGCAAGTATGCGTAGGACGGCAGTCTCAGTTCTCCTGGCTTATCTTCTGGATTATTATTTGTTATTGTTTAATTTTGTTTTGTTTTGTTTTTTGTTTTTATAATAGAAAAGGTTCAGGAAGAAATTGAAAGGGTCATTGGTGCTGACAGAGTCCCTTCCCTCACTGACAAGGCCCAGATGCCCTACACGGAAGCCACCATCATGGAGGTACAGAGGCTGACGGTGGTGGTGCCCCTCGCCATTCCTCACATGACCTCGGAGAAAACAGGCAAGTCTGTGATCCCTCTCCTTTGAGTGCCCTTGAGGGAAGCCCAGGCTCTTAATCCAAAGGAGTTGAAGTGATGGCGTGCAGACCATTCTGAGGGTTGAACATCATGTCGTGGATAAGCAAAGGTTATCCAGCTTACCAGGGAGCACTCTGGCCTTCGGCTATCAGTTATTCAGGTCCTGGTGGTCCTGTCCAGCTTGTTTTACAAACAGCTCTCCAGAGGTCAGGGTATGCACATTTATGCCGTCAAGCGCGTTCTGCTGCCATCTAAGATGGCTGTATGGGCGAGTTAACACAGGCCCCTCTCAAGTCTTCTTGGAGGATCGGAAGAGCTAGTCTATATGTGAAAGTAAGGATTTTAACTGGGAATTATCCTACTTCACCTTTTACAGTTCTACAACCAAAGCACAGATATTAAAGACTTAGAAGAGCCCTTCTGATTCTAAGGGCACCTGTTTCAACTTCTCACCTACACTGAAATGGGTCCATTTTGTCATGTCGTTGACACATAAGGACCCAGACTCTATGTAAACTCCCTCATAAGAAGGAACTTACCTCCTCTGGAGACAGGCCATTATGTAACAGGCTTAAATATAGTCATAAGGCAGTTGTAGGAGTCAATACCTTATAAATAACATTGGATCACTTCATGTTTTCAAATTGATACACTGGGTGTGCATGTGAACTTGTCAGCTGCTAAGAGCCTGCACTGACTTCCCTTTACAGCTGACCCTTGGACAACACAGTGTCAATTTCATGGGTCCACTTATACGCAGACTTTTCTCAATAAAAATATTGGAAAAATTTTTGGAGATTTGTGACAATTTGAAAAAATTCACAGGGTGAACTGTGTAGCCTAGAAATATCGAAGAAATTAAGAAAAAGGTATATCATGAATGCATAAACCATATATGTAGATATAATTTATCATTTACTACCATAAAATACAGTTGACTCTTGAACAGCATGAGTTTGAACCATGTGGGTCCTCTTACATGCAAATTTTTTACCCTACAGTATTGTAAATTTATGTTCTCTTATAATTTTTTTTTAGTATCATAAAATTTGTAAGTCTTTGGAAAGTTTATCTGGAATGCCCTATGATTTCTGTTTCAGTGTTTTCTCTTATTTGTAATGTTTTTCTGGTTTGATTTAATTCATTAACTCAACATCTGTTAGAGCAACTCCTGTGCCTTACGTCGGTCTAGGTCCTAGGAGCATGTGGCGAGGATGCCAGTTGTTAAGGTCTGGCCCCTACCATCCAGCACCTCAGTGTTTAGTCTCCACAAGTTAAGTAGCTAGATATGTAAGTGGATTTTTTTTTTCCAGATAGTGATGTTTAGGGAGAACTACTAGTAAGAACGTGTTGAATGACACTGGATTTTTTTGTTTGTTTGTTTTAGTGCTCCAAGGATATACCATTCCTAAAGGCACAGTGATATTACCCAACTTGTGGTCAGTGCACAGAGACCCAGCCATTTGGGAGAAACCAGACGATTTCTACCCTAATCGATTTCTGGATGATCAAGGACAACTTATTAAAAAAGAAACATTTATTCCTTTTGGAATAGGTCAGTTCAACTTTTATTTTCTTAATGGCATAATTAAAGAGGGAGAACTAAAAGAATCTTTTGTCATTTCATGATATTGTTTTAAAAATAATTCTTTCTTGGGGAGCCTGGGTGGCTCAGTCGGTTAAGCATCCAACTTTTGATTTCGGCTCAGGTCGTGATCTCAGGGCTGTGAGATGGAGCCACGAGCTGGGCTTGAGCTCCGTCAGCATAGAGTCTGCTTGAGACTGTCTCTCCCTCTCCCCCCACTCGTGGTCTTTCTCTCTCTAAAATAAATAAGTAAAATCTTTAAAAATATTTATTTTCTAAGATTTTATTTATTTGACAGAGACACAGCAAGAGAGGGAACACAAGCAGGGGGAGTGAGAGAGGGAGAAGCAGGCTTCCCGCTGAGCAGGGAGCCCAACACAGGGCTCAATCCCAGGACCCCAGGATCATGACCTGAGCTGAGGGCAGATGCCTAATAATTGAGCCACTCAGGCATCCCTAAAAATATTTCTTTCTTAGCAAACAAATGTAAGAGAAGAGGTAAATAACCAAAATAGTACAGCCCTACTATATTCATCTCGGATTTTAAAAACAAAATGAAAGCAATTGGCGTTAAATCCTTAAATATGACTAGAAATCTCCCTTTCTGAGCTGCCTCGGTGATTATTTGAGTCCCAGGAAACTGTTGGTGTTAAGAGCATCTTGTTACCTTCTGATGGGCTGGTGGCTGAGAGGCTGGGTTCTGGAATCTCATCAGTCCCTCTTTCAGACACCTGGATGAACACGTGCAGGATTCTTTCTATAAAAGAGGAATGCTCCAGAGAGTCTCATCTGACTCGTTCTCTCTTTAATCTTCCAGGCAAGAGCAAAGGAAAGAGATAAAGTAGGTCTGAAGGAGACAGAGTAGCCTGGATCTATCTCTAGTTCCTATCTAGAATGAGGATAGGTTTTCATGAGCAGGAATTAAAATGTGAACTAAGTAAATAAAAATTTGGACCAGCATATTCTCTGGGAAGCCATGAGGTATATGTGGCCATTTTATTTGAAAACTCTCTATATCTGCATATAAAACACTTATACTTGAGATATATAAAATTGCTCTTCTCGAGATAGGAAGAGCGGGGGTATTCTAATCCCAACTTTTTCTTCTGGTCTCATTTTTAGGGAAGCGGGTATGTATGGGAGAACAACTGGCAAAGATGGAATTGTTTCTGATGTTCGTGAGCCTAATGCAGAGTTTCACCTTCGCTTTACCCAAGGATTCTAAGAAGCCCATCTTGACTGGAAGATACGGTCTAACTCTAGCCCCACACCCGTTTAATGTAATCATTTCAAAGAGATAAAGAACTTGCCCAAGAAGAGAATGTAAATACATTTCCTCCTCAACAGAGCCTTCCTTCTGCAGTTGACGACTGACCCAGCAACACAGTGGCCTCCGGTCAGGCTCGGCCGAGAGGGAGACCAGAGCGTGGGTAGAGCTTGCATCATCTTGGGCCATCCCTCAGCACGGTGCTTCTGTCAGTAACGCACGTCTGTGACTTAGTGGATGGGGACCCAGGTGCTGGGTTGGGAAGCAGGAGATCCAGATTTGTTCCCCTGTGGCTTCAACCAGTGAATATTCCTCCTCATCACTCAGTGCCTCAGTCATTCATGCATCCAGCAAGGTTAAGAAAACGTGCCTTCTCTCCCTCCTCACCCCTAAGGAAGGTCAAATGCCACGTGTCTTTCCCGACATCACCAAAACACTGTTAAGTATGGAAGAACGAATTCAGAAGCTGAAGGAAGACCCTCCATCTTCAGACCTGTGACAACACAGAAGCGGGGTTCCAACTTAAATACTTTGCCAGAGAAGGATGTGGGTTTCGGTCATGATGAGTTAGAGCTTTTCTCCCCACAGATTGTATGTTGGTCCTGGGAGGGGGGAGGCTTGTTTTGTTACTGTTGTCTTTTCGTCTGTGATTTAGTTTTTTACATTTTATAGACATGAACTAGGGACATGCATGCCCTTGTCAGGTGTGGAGAGGAAGGGCTGTTGTTTGGATGTGTATGTCTGCCTTCTGTTTCAACTACTGGCGAAAGAGGCAGCTTCACGGTGCCGAGTTGCTCTCTGCTGAGTTGCTTGAGGGGATATAGCTCTACCTTTCCACCTGAGCCCTGAATAGTAAGCTTGGGAATTGTGATACTGGGATTCCTCAGGGAAGGATACAGACTGTGACAAATATGCTTTTCTTGTTCTCCCTTCCCCGGGGTTTTGTCTGTCTCACCTTAGTACTTCTCAGAGACACAGAGGCATTCTGAATCTTGTTAAGAGAACTGCATCACTCCTTAATAAGGACGGTCCCTCTAGAAGAGTGGTTCTCAAAAAAGGCACTGACCCCTTTCAGGGGGTACTTGGAAATGTGTAAGTGCATCTCTGGTTATCACAATGATGAGGGAGCTGTTGGCCTTTTCCCACCTTGCGGCCAGGATGCTAAGAGTCTGAGCAGACCTGAACCAGGAAGAATAATCCTGCCTCCTCTGCCAGTATTTCCCCAGCGAGGGCATGCTCCGAAGAATGGCCAGCGCTCTCCTGGATTCTCCCGCATAGCCCTCCTGACAGAGAAGTAACCACAATCCTAAGACGCTCACCCACAGTTTGGAGCCTTCCCTCCTGCTGGCACCACACTTGGGGCTTTCCTTGTAGGCCTGCATAATTCTTACAGAAACTCTAGTAAGAAGACATCATTTTGTAGCTGATAGAGCTGAGCGTCAGCCAAGTGAAGGTACCTAGTTAGAAGGTCCCGCTGTTCATTTCAGACCTACAAGTCCTTGTGACTGGAGAGTTCTGTCCAAACAACTACTCTGTAGTGCTGCCTCCTGGGCCATGGGAGTCTGCTCGGCGTTTTCAGTGCAGATGGATGAAGTCCAGACAAGTCTCTAGGTGCCTTGAGGACTTTTGTCAGCTAAAAAAAAAAAAACCAACAAAACAAATAAACAGACTGTCCAGGAATTGTGAGCGAATGGAGCAGTTATGGTCTAGATTTGTGATGAGACGATGCATGTGTTGTTACACTGTATCTTGAGCAGGACAGTTTGTTCCTCATCTGGAATTTTATATGCGTTTGAATTGCACTAATAATTTGGCATTAGCAAGTTCATTACTCCTTAATTTATGCATACATTTTCAACATTCCTTACCAAGTAGTTTGTAGCTTACTTGGGGAAAAAAAAAAAAAGCAAACAAAAACCTGTTCTGTGAGATTTTGTTGAAATGAGATGTTCCTTAAACTTTTAAATACAGTGCCTCAGACTGTAGCATTTTAAAAACATCTTTATATGGTAAGTCACTGAAAGGACTGTTAACACTTTCCTTGTATATGTTGGCATTTTACGATTTTGTACCTTTCGATTTATTTGATGTATAAAAATAATAGTAATTTGTTTTATATATCTTCCAAATACCTAGTTTTTAATCCTCATCCTTAACATAATTTTTGGTGCTTTCATTAAACTTTCAGTTTTAACTGAAATAGTATCACATCTGGTTTTTTATTTCTTGTTTTAACCGCTAAACAAGAAAATTTTTAAACTTAATGTCTAGTTAGGAAATGGAAGAGGGAGCAGACCTCCAAAGAGAGAAAGATGGTCACAGTGTAACAGAAACATGGCTTTTAAACTGGAGGATACTTCTTTTAACATCTCCCCCTCAGAACACAGTTACTTTCAGGACTGATCTGCCCCTCAGGTTTCTGATTTCCCGTACCCCAATCCAGCCTTATTTGAGGGAGGGATGAATCTACAGAAGCCCACTGTGGCAAAGTAGTGAGTATTTGTCTAACACTTCTCAGCTCTGGGAGAAGAATTTTTTTAAATACCTCAACCTGTGGATTTTGCCCACAGATGAGCCCACTGATGGCTTTTTCCTTGTCCCACTCTTCCTCCTCTCATAGCTCAGAGGTCACCTCCTCTCAAAAGTGGCGTTTTTGGAGAACTCCCTGCTGTAGCCTAATGTTTGTGCATCCCCTCTAAATTCACGTATTCAGGCCTAATCCCAGTGTGATGGTGTTTGGAGTGGGACCTTATGCAGGTGACTAGGTCATGATGGTGGAACCCTCATGAAGGGCTTAGTGTCCTCATAAAAGAGGCTCCTGACAGCTCCCTTGCCCCACTGCCATGTGAGGAGCCATGTGAAGATAGCCGTCCATGGGCCAGGAAGTCGGCTCTCAGCAGATCCTCTGCCCTGATCTTGGACTCCCAGCCTCCAAAACTGTAAGAAATACATTTCTGTTATTTATCGGACAGCCAGCCTGGTATTTTTGTTCCAGCAGCCCACACAACGCTGCCTAAACTCATCACCCAGTTCCTCCAAGCCCTCCTTACTCTTTATGGTTACTCCGTTTCTTTAAACTCTCAGCTCCTACAATCTGCTCCACCTCCTGCCAGTTTAAAAATCTTGATGCACAAGTTTTTAATTTTGATGAAGTCCAATGTGTCTATTTTTACTTCTATTGCCTATACCTTTGGTGTCCTATCAAGAAATCATTGTTAAATCCAGTGTCACAAAACTTCCCCCTGTTTTCTTCTAAGAATGTTAGAGTTAGTTTCAGCTTTTTTGTTTAGGTCTTTGACCCATTTGGAGCCCATTTTTGTATGTGATGTAAGGTAAGGCATTCTTTTGCATGTGGTCACACAGGTTCCCCAGCACCATTTGTTGAAGAGCCTATCTTTTGCCTCTCGAATGGTCTTGGTATCCTTGTTGAAAATTATTTGACCATATATATGAGCTTTTTATTTCTGCGTCAATACTATCTTTTAAAATAAATGAATTATTAGGGGTGCCTTGTGGCTCAGTTGGTTAAGGGTCTAACTTCAGATCCGGTAATAATCTTGGGGTCCTGGGATTGAGTCCCAAAGGGGGCTCCATGTTCAGCGGGAAGTCTGCTTCTCCTTCTCTGCCCCTCCCCCTGCTTGTGTTCTGTCTCTCTCTCAAAAAAAAAATTAATAAAATCTTTAAAAAAATGAATCACTAAACAGTTTTATACTAACATCAGAATATTCAGATGAATCAGTGAAACAGAATAGAGATAATAAAACCATATCCTCTAGTATGAAAGTGACATCACACCATAAAGGAACAGGAAATAATATCATTAAAAAAAAGTGCTAGGGCAATTGGTTAATTATTTAGAAAATTAAAATAACACGTTTTCAGTTGGTTAAGCATCTGCCTTTGGCTCAGGTCATGATCCCAGGGTCCTGGAGTTGAGCCCCATGTCAGGCTCCCTGCTCAGCTGGGAGCCTGCTTCTCCCTCTGCCTGCTGCTCCCCCTGTTTGTGCTCTCTCTCTGTGACAAATTAATTAATTAATTAATTCTTTTTAAAAAATGAGAACAGCTTAAAGAAAGCTGATTACATAAAAATTAAAAATAATAATAACATATTTTCTCTCTTTTCATATACCCAAATCTAAGAGTTAGGTCTAAAAAGCAGAAACACTATTGTATGTATATATATTCTATATATGTAAGTATCCATCTATGAAACATTTGATATGGGAATGGGAGCTACTTTTCTAAGCATAAAAAAGGAGATTCAGGGTTGGGGGGAGGGATAGAGTGGCTGGGTTATGGACATTGGGGAGGATATGTGTTATGGTGAGTGCTGTGAATTGTGTAAGACTAATGATTCACAGACCTGTACCCCTGGGACAGATAATACATTATATGTTAATAAAAAAATAGATTCAATCACAATTACAAAGCACAGTAGGTTGATGACATAAAAAGGGAAAACTCGTGTTCTAAAATGACAGTTGGCAAATCACGAAAAATAATTATATCAGTCTTGACAAAAATTTACTATTCCTAATATATAGATTGTTTATAACTCAGTGAATGGAGCACCCAGTTTTAAAAATAGGGAGAGGCTTCCTGATTGTGTTGGTGGATAGAACATGCAACTCTTGATCTCAGGATCGGGAGTTCAAGCCCCACATGGGGCATGAAGCCTACTAAAAAAGTAAACAAAAATAGGTGAAAGACACACAAAATTTTGGAAATACAAATGACCAATATATGAAAGAATGTTTAAATTCATTGAAAATGCAACTAAAACAATAAGATACCATTTTTTTACCCATGAAATTTTAAAGACACATCTTAAAAGGAAAATATCAAATATTGATTAGAGAGAAGTGTTCATATATTGCTGTTCGCAATTACACTGAAACTATATTTCGGGAGAAAATTTAAGTCATGAAGGTTTTTAAAGTATTTGTTCCTAACTGCAGACTGGTAGTCTACATTGGATTCTGGGCCAGAACACCACATTAACGGATAAACCTGAGAATCCCAGGGAAGTCTAGAGTTTGGTTAATAGCATTGTCTTCAGTGTTAATGTCTTCATTTTTGACAAGTATACCACGGTCATGTAAGATGTCAAAATTAGGGGAAGGGAACGCATGAACTCTCTGCACTACCTTTACAACTCCTCTGTAAATCAAAACTCATTCCTCCCAGAAGTTTTCTTGAGTAAATATTCATGCCACTTGGCTCAATCAGTTCTACTTCTAAGATGTAACTATGGGTAACAATGAGAGAAAAAATAGTTTTGGATTAGTTATTCATTATTCGTTGCAGTCGTATACTTGATAGCAAAAGAGAAAGGAAGGAAAAGACAAGCGACCCAAATGTTCAACACTATGGGCATTGCCATAGCCAGACTCATTCACACATAAAATAATTATGAGACCCGCTCTGGATATTGGGGCATAGAAGCTACCAAAATGAAGATCTCTGACATGAAAGAGCTTAATTCCCAAAAGAGGAAAAACTGACAGTGAATAAGATAAATAATCTTTTAAAAATGTCATAAATGTTAAAGGCCAAAATAAATTCAGGGAAGGGATGCAAAAAAACAGGGGGAAGTTGCACTTCTAGGTACAGAGGACAGAGAAAGCCTCACTGGGAAGCTGATACTTGAGTGAAGACCCAGGGGAAGCAGAGCGCAAACCCTGAGGACCTTGAGGCAGAAGGACGGCGAGTCCACAGGTCTCAGTGCAGGGGCGTGTCTGAAGTGTTGGAGGAACGGAACATCTGCAGCAGAGTGAACAAGGAAGGATGGTAGTAGGAGAGGAAATGATGAAGTTGGAAGAGAGCACAGATGATAGGGACAATGGCTCCGTCTGAGTGAGATGGGAGCCACAGAGGTTTTGAATAGAGAAGGAACATGATACGACTTTCAACTGAATGGATTCTCTCTGGTCCTGGGTTCAGAATAATCAGAATAGGGGCAAGGGTGGAATCATGGGGTGTTACCTAACAAACATTATTCTTAATAACTTTTGACGGCATCCAAAGTGCTCAAAATATTGCACTATAAGTTTAAAAGGAGGACACAAATCTAAATACACTATGATCCCTTCTTCTAAAAAAACAAACTGACTGAACTTTGGATAGTAAAATTACAGTTAAGTTTTGTTTTGCTCTCAACTCTTCTATGTTTCTCAACTTTTCTGTAATGAACATCTTTTCCTTTAAAAGTAAGTGAATGAAAATGTCTACCTGATTATGAATTGCTCACCTCTAATCAGTTGAGGTCTGAGTGTGATTTCTTTCTTTCTTTCTTTTTTTTTTTTTTGACTAATGGGAATTTTCTTTTTAAAATTTTTTTTTTAAGATTTTATTTATTTGACAGAGAGAGAGATCACAAGTGGGCAGAGAGGCAGGAAGGGGTGGGGGGGAAAGCAGGCTCCCTGCTTAGCAAAGAGCCCGATGCGGGGCTTGATCCCGGGACCCTGAGATCATGACCTGAGCCAAAGGCAGAGTCTTAACCCACTGAGTCACCCAGGCGCCCCCTGAGTGTGATTTCTTATAGCATCAAGCCTGTTTGGTTCAAGATATTTTAATATTCATCTGTGAAATGAAAGCTTTTGTAGCTCTGAAAGCATACTGAGCATTTTTAACTGAAACTTCTTTAGTCTAAAATGATAATAGGCTAAGGTTTTTTATTTTTATTTTTAATTAATTAATTAATTAATTAATTTACATGTAATGTATTGTCCCAGGGGTGCAGGTCTGTGAATCATCAGTCTTACATACTTCACAGCCCTCACCATAGCACATACCCTCCCCAATGTTCACCACCCGGCCACCCTATCCCTACCCCTTCCCCCTCCACTCCAGCAACCCTCAGTTTGTTTCCTGAGATTAAGAGTCTCTTGTGGTTTGTCTCCCTCCCCAGTCCCATCTTGTTTCATTTTTTCCCTCCCTACCCCCCACGACCCATGGCCCTGCCTCTCAAATTCCTCATATCAGAGAGATCATATGATAATTGTCTTTCTTTGATTGTCTGATTGACTTACTCCACTTAGCATAATACCCTCTAGTTCCATCCAAATGGCAAGATTTCATTTCTTTTGATGGCTGCATAATATCCCATTGTGCTATGGGATATCCCATAATATCCCATTGTGTATATGTATGTATGGAGATATCTCTATCTATCTAGATAGATAGATATATCTATATACCACATCTATCTCTCTCTCTATCTATCTATACCACATCTTCTTTAGGCTAAGGTTTTTACACAACAGAACTTTAGAGCTGAAAGGTTTAGAGATCATTTTATTTAGTTTCAGGAGATGGAAGAATCAGTAGTGAAATGACCAAACCAAGGACTCTCAGATCCAGAATTAGAACCCACATGTTCCGATACCTGGTCTGACTCTACCATATGGTCAAGGAAAATTGAGAGCAAGATGCCAAATTTTAAGGGTTTACCTAAAACATCAAAGGTAGGATTATTTCCTTTCGTTTCAAGCACCTAAATTAAATGGTATTTTTTAAAGATTGTATTTATTTATCTGAGAGAGAGAGAGAGACTGAGCATGAGCAGGGGGAGGAGAAAGAGGGAGGAGCAGACTCCCCACTGAACAGGGACCCTGATGCCAGGCTCGATCCCAGGACTCTGGGCCCAGAACCTGAGCCAAAGACAGACACTTAACTGACTGTGCCACCCAGGTGCCCCTAAACGGTATTTTTAAAAATATTCATCTATTTTAAGCTATTCTCTTATTTAAGGAGTATCTTCAATGGCTACTATGTGCCAAGCTCTGGTAAAAACTTTAAGAATTTAGTCTAAATGGAAAGCTATGATTGTAGTTCCTTGCCTGCGCACTTAAGGGGGAAAAAAGAGCTTCAGGAAGTTACTTTAAAAAATAAAAAATACTGCCATTATCAGATTTTCAACACGCTAGTAACTGTGTATTGAAAAGCTCTTTGCTGCCCCATTGTGGGGAAATAAAGATCTTCACATTAAAAATCTTAAGAGGCAAGAGTTACATTGGAAATTAGAGATAATTTCTCTAGGGACCTGAGATTAGCTTAATACCATTTAGCCATGTGAGTGGTTAAGTTCTTTCTGTTCTGTTAATAAGACATGTAATTGCACAGAAAACAATGAGGCTTTGCTTCTTTCAGGAATCATCCCATGATGTGTGTAGAGGTAAGTTGTAGACAAAAACTTCCAAGGGAGCAGAGCTCAAGCTGGCATACCTGGGAAGAAAGCCAAACATAGCAGGAAAGTGGGGACGGGACTAGGGGTATGGCATGCTTCAGACACCAGTGTCTCTGCCAGGAACTGGAACCTCTCTGTGCCTCAGTTTCCTCATTTGTCAAAGATTTGGAGAGAGTTTGCTCAGGACCTTGCACAGGTTTCTTGTCCCACCCTTATAGCCTCTCGTGTTGAGCATCATGGCTGTGTCCATGAACTAGTAATATTCCCCCACCCCCAAGTAAGGAGTTGTGAAGTTTCTGGGCATCTTTCTCCTCCCTGCTTTTCTGCTATGCATCTACAGTGGGCATATCCAGGAATAACTACAGGCGGTGGAAAGAGGACTGGACTTGAAGATAGCGCTTGTGTTGGAGCCCCGATTCTGCAGTTACCTTCTCCGCGTAACTGTTGGTAAGCATTTAACTTCTTTGGGCCTCAATTTTTCCTGCCGTCATAGAAGAGAGTTCAACTACATCAGTGACTCTCAACTCTGGCAGTATTTGAGGCTCACCTGGGGAGTTTGATAAAAATGCTGATGTGTAGACTCCTCCCCAGACCAGTTAAACCAGAGTCTTACCAGGGTTGGGCCCGAGCATCAGTAGTTGCAAAAGTGGCAAAAGCTAAAAAAAAAAAAAAAAAAAAAAAAAAGTATTTGTAAAAGCAAAGAGCCAGAATAGCCAAAATGATCATGATACCAAGAAGTCGAGTCTCCTTCTAAAGCCACAGTAAGCAAGACAGTGTGGGATCAGCACGAAGTCAATCAGACCAGTGAGGCAGACTCACACACAGAAAGGGCACCTGATTTGTGATGAAAGACGCCACTGTCATACGGTGGGGGAATGGGTGGAATTTTCCATGACTGGCATTGCATCCGGTGAATATCAACATACGGGAATAAATGAACCCTGACTCCTTGTCTCACACCACGTACAAAAAACAATCTAGAGGGTGACAGGCCTAGATGTGAAAAGTAAAGCAAGAAATCTAAAATAATGTAGGAAAGTGTCTTTATGACCTCGAGGTTGTGTGGTCGCCCTTACCTATTCTTTCTGTAGTTCCCTTCCACATTGAATAAGGCTGACTCATGTGACCACTAGGTTACTGGGGTGCAGCTTTGGAAGATAGGTCATGAAAAATAGTGTGGCTTCTGCTTTGTTCTCTTTTGGATCACTTGTTCCAGGAGAAGCCAGCTGCCAAGTTGTCAGGACACACAAGTGACCCTCTGGAGATGCCCATATGGCAAGGAGCTGAGGCCTCCTACTAATAGTCAGCAAGAATCTGGCACATCCTGCCCATAGCTATGTAAGTGAACCATCTTGGAATCAGACATCCCTGCCCCAGTGAAGCCTTTGGTTGACTATGGCCTTTCATGACATCTTGACTATAACCTCATGAAGAATCATTAGCTAGAACCACCTAGCTATGCTGCTCCTGATTCTCTAACGCACAAAAACCATGAAATCATTTACTTTAGCCACTAAGTTTTATTTTGTTGTTTTTGTTTTTGTTTTAAATTTTATTTATTTATTTGAGAGAGAGAGAGCGAGCGTGAGAGTGGAGAGGTCAGAAGGAGAGCAGACTCCCCTCGGAGCAGGGAGCCCGATGCGGGACTTGATCCTGGGACTCCAGGATCATGACCTGAACTGAAGGCAGTTGCTTAACCAACTGAGCTACCCAAGCACCCCCTAAGTTGTTGTTATTGTTTTTTAAGATTTTCTTAATTTATTCATGAGCGAGAGAGAGAGAGAAGCAGAGGGAGAAGCAGGCTCCCCACTGAGCAGGGAGCCTAATGGGACTCCATCCCAGGACCCTGGGATTATGACCTGAACCAAAGGCAGACACGCAACTGACAGAGCCACCCAGGCACCCCTAGCCACTAAGTTTTAGGATAACTTATCGCATAGCAATAGAGAGCAAATATATCCTTCAGACAGCTTCCAGACTAACCTCTTTAAAGTATAGCTGTGCCCAGACCTTGGTCTCCAATATCATTCCCATTAAAAGGAACTGGGGGAAAAAAAAAAAGGAACTGGAGCACTTCACAAAATGACTCTTTCTAGAACTAAGGCAGTGTAGGTATAAAATAAGCTTCATTATGCCAGAAAGTGAGGAGGTGTTGAGAAAAGAATGGGGGAATGTCACAAGAAACCATCTGAGGAGGTTCCCACTGGCCCAATCTAGAATAATTTGAATCTCAAAATAACTAAATCCAGTAATGAATTATACACCTTTGGAAAAATTAGAAACTTGTGAGTCCAAACCAATAATAAAACCAATGAAAAAATGTTTAAGATATGAACAGACATTTTAAAAGAGAAGGTACGTAAATGGCTAATAAGCTCATGAAAAGATATTCAACATTAGGGAAATCCAAAATAAAACCATGGAGATACCATTTCACACTAGAATGAGAAATAAGACAGAAAATAGAGACTATAATAAATGACCATAATAAATTGACAGAAAATAACATGTATTGGTGAAGATGTGGAGAGATGGAAACAACTGTCTGTCGATGGTGATTATATGAAATGGTACCATCACTTTTGAAACAGTTCTGAGGCACCTGGGTGGCTCAGTCAGTTAAGCATCTGCCTTTGGCACAGGTCCTGATCTCAGGGTTCTGTGATGGAGCCCCATGTCAGGCTCCCTGCTCAGTGGGGAGCCTGCTTCTCCTACTACCCACCCCCACCCGCTCTCTCTCTCTGTCAAATAAATAAATAAAATCTTAAAAAAAAAAAAAAAGAAACAGTTTTATGGCTTTTCAAAAAGTTAAACATAAAACTACCCTACTTCTCAGCAATTCCATCCCCAGGTATCTGGGGAAACAAACACTTGCAAGAGAATGTTCTGATCAGCATGATTCATTATAGTCCCAAACCAGAAGCAACCTAAATGTCTATCAGCTGGTGAATGAATAGACAAAATAGAGTAGATGCATACAGTGAAATACTATTCAGTAATGAAATGGAACGAACCACTGACACATGGCATACCACAGAGAAGCCACAGTTAAAAAACATTTTGCTGAGACAATGTATTTAAATGATTCCATTCATATGAAGTGTTTTATAAAAGGTAAGTATACAGAAACAGAAAGTAGATGTGTGATTGCCTGGAAGTAGGAATGAGGATTAACTTTAAAAGGGCATTAGGGATCTTACTGGAGGGATGAAAAATTTAAAACTGATTTATGGTGAAGGTTACACCATTTTGGTAAAAGCCACTGAACTGCACACTTGAGCTGTGTGATATGTGAAATAAATCTCTTTTGCAACAACTAACATGATAATCTGAAATATAATAGGAATGTAACAAATTGACTCAATGGTATTTCATTGAAGAGGAGTCTACAAACAAGGATGTAAATGATGTTTTTTTTTAAATAATAAATAACCTCTCCAATAAAACATTTTTAACATTTAAGTCAAACATTGTGTTTGAGATAAAGGATAATGAAATGATTTTATCCAGGAGCCAAGATGAAAGTTTTAAAACCATATTTCACAATGCAAGAAAATAAAAGTAATGACCAAAATTGAACACATTTTAATACCATATGCAGTTTTCCTCTTTTTATTTTTTTATTATGGACAATACCTACAGAAGTTAAGCACAAATCTTGTTTCATCTACACCCAACCCACTTTCTGTCATCCCCATTCTGCATTGATTTATTGTAAAGCTAGTCTCAGACATATCATGTGAACATATTCATAATGCAAAATACATCTTGCAAGGATGGCTCAAACCTAGTTGCAGTTTTATTTCAAAGAAAAGAATGACAAAGTATATAAGTATATTTATGAAGTAGTCTAAGGAATTTCAGAGTGTCAAATCAAACAGACTAGAAGAACATGGTTTGTAATTCTCAAATGTTTTATGATTAAATTACAAATGTAACAACTGTAACAATGTTATTGAAGGTTGTGTATCCTATAGTTTCTTCTTATTCAGTCTTACTACTCAGAATTCCTTTATGTACAATGTGTGCTTCATTTAAAAGAAAGTTTTCCACAAGGAATATACCAATTTGGCATTTCCAATTCTAAAAGATGACACTAAATTGTGTTCTTCTCCCATCATGTTGTTTGGGAGCATTTGTCCTCATTGTATTTTTTCTGGTCTGAATTTGTGTAGCGACTCTCTTCCCACCTCATATGCAAAGGCTGAGCAGAGAGTTGTCAATTATAGCTTTTAAAAGATCTCTCCAAAGGATAGTTAAATCCTTTATATAGTTTCTTTTTTCACAAACACAATGTTCATGGCAAAGCCAGTACCTAAACATAAAAATAAAAACAAATTAACTAAACCCTCAATAAATCTGTTCTTTAAAGAGAGAGATAGATATGAAACTAAATGCCATATCTGACCCTAGAGTGGATTCAGTACTAGAAGAAAAAAAAATCTATGAATGATATTACTGGATCAATTAACTAAATTGAAATACTGGTGCTCAATTAGATAGAAATGTTGTAACAATATTGAATTTACCAATGTTGACAACTGTGCTGTGTTATATAAGAGAACCACCCAATTCTTAGGAAATACACACTAAAATACTGGATGAAGAACCATGACATGTGTAACTTACCCACAAATGGCTCAGGAAGTATATCTTTCTCTCTACATATTATACATATCTTAAATATTATGGATAGATAAAGATATGTAGAGAGGTAGACATAGACAAATGATAAGAAAAAAGATGACAAAGCAGGAGCACCTGGGTGGCTCAGTCAGTTGGGTGTGGGTCTCTTGATTTTGGCTTGGATTATGATCTTGGAGTCATGGGATTGAGCCCCACTTTGGGCTCCATGGGGAGCATGGAGCCTGCTTGGGATTCTCTCTCTCTCTCCCTCTCCCTCTGTCCCTTGCTTGCTCTCTCTCTCTCTCTCTTAAAAAAAAAAAAAAAAAGATGAAGCAAATGTATAAAACATTAACAATAGGTAAATATGGGTATATGGGTTTCTTTGCATTATTCTTATTCTTATAATTTTTCTATGAGTTTGTAATTATTTCTAAATAAAAATTTAAATGTAACTATGACCACGACTCTCATAAAAAGGCCCACCCTGATCTGGCCATGCCACCTTCCAATCTCATATTTATGGTTATTCTATATTAATTGTATTTCCAGACCATTTTCTCTTCTGTGTTCCTTCACAATCTACAGATACATTCCTCTGTCTGTCTGGAACATCATTGTAACTCTTCTTCCACTTGATAATCTTCTACTCACCCTCACTACTCTGAGGAAGTAGTTTAGCACACTGGTGAAGAGCAAAAACATGTGATCAGCGAAGAGTCAACAAATTGAGCATTCACTAAGTATGTTAGCTGCTACCCCTGTGACACCCCACAGACACCCTGCTACTCACCCCAACCTAACCTCCTCCATAGTCCCTCGCATTCCCCTGTGGAGAGCAGTTGCAACACATCTGAAGGACCTACTGTCCTCCCTGCTTCTGCCATTCTCCAAGGGCCTCCACGATGTATATTTGCAAATAATGCTTCTTTGATATGTATTTTTTAAGTATTACAATGATCTATTTATGAGACAAAAATAAAAGCAGTCATCACTTACTCCATTCTCTGTGCCAGTCCTTCCCTTTGCTGTCTCCAAACTGGTTCAGTGAGCAGGGTCATGCTTCCCAGTGCCCCTCTCTTTCTGTAGAGAGAAATGGCAGAACCCCCTAGAACAGGGTGAAGGTGCCAGTCAGGGACCACAGAAACTATTACTGGATCCCAGAAAGGCCAAGGCCACACTTGGGAAAAGTCTCGCAGTCTTGGTGAAAGAAAGTGATTCTATTGTAACTGTCATCTGATCAGGACTGGGCTGGAGTGGAAATGATGGAAATGATGAGAGTGGAACAATGTAGGAAAGATGTTAGGGTTCAAAGACCACGGCCAAGAAAGAACTCATGAGATGTCTTTGGTGCAAAAAGCTGGTTTTATTAAAGCATGGGGACAGGACCCGTGGAAAGAAAGAGGTGCAGTGGGGTCATGAGGAGTGGTCCATTATATACTTTCAAGTTGGGAGAGGATTAGAGATAGTTAAGTCTCTAAGGTATCTTGGAAGCAAGGTTTCCAGGAACTTGAGCAGGCTAGCTATTGTTAGAAAAGGTCATTTATTACTTTCTAATAAAACCTTAGTCATGAGACCCTTCAGATCCATATCGGTGGGCCATGGACCTGGGAGGTGATTGCCAACATGTATCTTGGGGGGTTTAGAGATAATGGAAATTTCTAAAGGAATTTTTATATGTTAAAATAGTTTCTCTCTCGTAAAAATAAATAAATAAAATCTTTTAAAAAATAGACTTACAGGATCCTGGGGGTCAGGCTAAAGTTGCCTTTTGCCCTTAGCAAAAACATTGACATCGAGGCAGTTGAGTCCTTAGAGGAATGTCACTCTGCCTGTTTCAGGGACTTGTCCATGGCCTGTGGGTAGTAAGAAAATTCAATCATTTCTCTTCTGCCTTTGTTTTCCACATCAGGAAGACTGTAAACTGGGGGTTGAGTCTTAGTGGGGAATAGCTGGGAGGGTATCCCCCCATTTCCTTTGATACACAAGGATGTTGGAGCCCAGGTAGAGCAAGTGTTGCAAGGGTCCCAGTGCACACAGGTGACAGAGCCAGGACTCCTGACGCCCATGTCTGTGCTCTATTCTTCCCATCACATCTTTAGCTAATAGACAGCCTCAGATTTGAGAGCCGCTAAAAACATGGCAACAGTTATTCTTCCCAGAGGAAAACAGATCACAGATCTGAAAATGTAGCATCCTTGGGCAGTGTTTCACATTACACACATTTTAATTAGAAAGTGTTTATTGTGACAGTGCTAATTAGAGTATGTTTGGATGTCTGGCCTTGCATGAGACACAACTGTAAATGAGAACTGAAAGTTAAAATCCACCTCAAGAAACATCCACACATCCTCCTAATCCACCATCCTAAACTCACTTCTAACCACACCTAATTCCTCTATCCCACCAGCCCCGCAATATTTTCTTCTGTTTCTGCTTTTTAATGTGCTGCTTCTGCTGCCTAGAATTCTCTCTTCTTCTTTGTTTTTCAAGTTACTAGTTTTCTCTGTGTAATCTTTCTTCTGCATTTCCAGTCCCACTGGCTTCTGCATTTGCTACATTCTAGCAGTCAATGGACTTTAGTTACTTGGATGTAACGCAGTCTCCTTAAGCAGTAGTGATCCTAGTATTGTTCCAATCCTAACAGAGCTCTGAGCAACAAAATTTCTCCCATAACTTTACAGAATTAGATAAAAAATGAGACCAAAGCAAAGGAATGGCGAACACTGGGTTCACTATGTGGATTACTTCTGACAGGAGAGGCCGATTTTTGTTTGGATGGTGTGTTTGTGGAGTCTTATTATGTATTTAAAAATAATAAAGATTGTCGGGGCGCCTGGGTGGCTCAGCGGGTTAAAGTCTCTGCCTTCAGCTCAGGTCATGATCCCAGCGTTCTGGGATCGAGCCCCGCATCAGGCTCTCTGCTCCGCAGGGCACCTGCTTCCTCCTCCCTCTCTCTGTGCCTGCCTCTCTGCCTGCCTCTCTGCCTACTTGTGACCTCTGTCTGTCAAGTAAATAAATAAAATCTTTAAAAAAATAAAAATAATAAAAAATAAAATAATAAAAAAATAATAAAAATAATAAAGATTGTATATTACTAAAGTACAGTAACCAGAAGTTATTCACAGGAATGAGAAGACTGACCTAACGGGTATCCACATCTTCCGTTACTTGGAGAGGCAGTCTTTTCCTATGCTTCCTATGTACGTTACATCACAATGGCTGCTTTTTTTTTTTTTTTTAAGATTTTATTTATTTGACAGAGATCACAAGTAGGCAGAGAGGCAAGCCGAGAGAGAGGAAGGGAAGCAGGCTCCCTGCTGAGCAGAGAGCCCGATGCGGGGCTCGATCCCAGGACCCTGAGACCATGAGACCATGACCTAAGCCGAAGGCAGAGGCTTTAACCCACAATGGCTGCTTTTTGACCTTCAACCGTCCACTTTCACTGCACTGATAGACGCTGACGTTGAAATGGGTAACTACAGGTCAACTTCCTTTCCGTCCCGCGGGCCTGTTCTCTGTGTTGCAACTCAGGGGTCCTTAGCCGTTTGTTTTGGGTGTGAGCAGTTTGCTTCCTTCCGTTTCAGCAGAAACAGCCAATACCCACCGCATTAAAATGATCACTACAGCGAACCTGCAAGTATGTATTCGGCGCCGATACAGGCACAAGCATCAAGGGCGAGGATTTAAAAACCTAACGGCCCGCACTTCATCTCACGAGCGGCTTGCGCCTTTTCCGAGGAGAGGCCTGCACAGAGATTGGGCCGAAGCCCCACCCGGCGGCCGCAGGGAGCCCACCTCTCCTGGCCCCCGCGCCGCTGCGACCACGCCCCTTTCCCCGCCTGAGGGCCGTAGCCGCGCCCGCCCGCCTTGGGCCGGAAGCCGCGCTCCGCAGTTAGAACGCCGTTCCCCGCCGGCCCGGGCCAATGGGCGGGGCGCACCTCGAGACTCCACCCCCGCCGTCGATGATGTCACTGAACGCGGGGGCGGGCGGGACGGAGGGGCGGTTCGGTCTCCGCCCCCAGAGGTCACCTAACTGCTAGGGCCCGCGCCGCGGATTACTTCGCGAGGTCGTATCGGTGTCGCCGCCTTTGTCTCTGCACCATGGCCTTTGTAACGCGGCAGCTCGTGCGCTCTGTGTCCTCCTCGTCCACTGCCTCGGCCTCGGCGAAGAAAATCATCGTCAAGCACGTGACGGTTATCGGTGGCGGGCTGATGGGCGCCGGCATCGCCCAGGTGAGCGGCGGGGTGGGCGGCGTACCCCGCTCGGTTTGCTGCGCACGCCTCCGTGCTGGTCCTGGCCGGCGGAGACCCGGCGCGGCTGCGCCGCCGGGAGGCCGGCGTCCGCGGGCAACCGGAGGAGATGCCACCCCGCCCCTCACCCGTGCAGTTGAAAAGTCCCGAGTCTGGGCCTGACTCCTGCAGTCCCCCAAAGAACGAATGTCCTTGGATTGAGCCTCAGGTTCCTGGTCTCTAAATTCCATCCGCCCCCAGGGTCCGACGGAGGCTCTGTGGAAAGTGTTTCTAAATGCACTTCGGAATCGGGCGGTGCAGAGAAGATAGTATTCTGTGTGCACAATACTGAGGAATAACAGGCGCGCTCGCTGCTCGCCTTAAACCGAATTTGCTTCCGGAGACCCGGACTGCGATCAGTTGTTTTGTTTTTATTCCGTGTTTTGTAATTCTCCAGTCTTTGTTAAGAGCCGTTTTCTGCTCTTCTGAATGATCTCTCTTTCCCGCCCCCACCGTGTGTTTCCTTTGCTTGTGGGTTACAATGAAAGGTAATAGTCATCCTTTTGGTAGCACTTTGTAAAGTTACCTAACCGAAGCTTGCGAGGCCCTGGGACTCCTCCAATTGCAAGCGCGTTGGCTAGGCAACTTTGACCTATTACCCTTTTTGCAAAGAACAGCGCGGTTTAGGTTCTGGGGAGAGTGGGAGTAGAGTGGCTGAGGGCCCAGGAAGAGTGTCTAATCTCATTGTTCATCTTCAGGACTCTGCCCTGTTCGCCTGAGCTGTGTAGTACGGGGTCAGTTGTGCAACTGATTACCTGGTTACTGTGATACTTGTTATTTATTTATTTATTTATTTATTTTTAGCGCTTACATTCCAGCTCATATTGGAGAACTGTGATTTTCTTAGTTGACTTTGCTCTTAGCGTTCCAGCCCTTTGCAACTTGTATTGTGGAGGGGGTGAGGCGGACAGTTACCAAGTTTCTCTTAAGGGAGTGCTGGAGTGCAGTGGCTACAGTCAAGAATGTTTTAATTTTTTCAGTGTCTGTTTGCAACCAAGCCCACACTTCCATGCTTGCTTTTTAAAAAAATCTTCTGGGGTGCCTGGGTGGTTCAGGCAGTTAAGTCAGACTCTCTATTTTGGCTCAGGTCTTGTCTCAGGGTTGTGGGATCAAGCCCCACCTGGCGCTGAGTGTGGAGCCTGCTTAGGATTCTCTTTCTCCCTCTGCCTCTCCTCCCCCTCCCTGTCTCCCTTTTTCTCTTTCTAAAAAAATCTTTTATTATTACTATATATTTTAATTCTCCATGCAGATTTTTTTTTGCAGCATATTTACATTTTCTCTTAAAAACAGAATGTTTAAAAATGTTTTTATCCATCTGACTTCTTATAGTTTCTCCTTTTTTTTCTTCTGAGATCGTGTTTTTGGACATACATTGCCATTTTTGTTGTATGGATACCCTGGCTGCTAGGTTATGGTGTTCCCATAATCTGTTTTTTTTTTTTTTAATTTTATTTGTTTATTTGACAGACAGAGATCACAAGTAGGCAGAGAGGCAGGCAGAGAGAGAGAGAGGGGGAAGCAGGCTCCCCGCTGAGCAGAGAGCCCGATGCGGGGCTCGATCCCAGAACCCCGGGATCATGACCTGAGCCGAAGGCAGAGGCTTTAACCCACTGAGCCACCCAGGCACCCCCTGTAATCTGTTTTTTGTGAGGAAGTGTAAGTCCCTCTAACCTAAAAGCTCCACGTGTTATACTATTTATAACATACTCGAAGAGAGCTTAGCTTGAGCACACTTATATTCCTCCTGCTCCACCAAAATCTCCCAAGGTTATGAGAGTGAGATTTATTGCAGACAGGTGTAAAATAATGTATTGGCTTAAAAACACTTAAACAGTGTCTTGGTGACAAGTTACTAGGGCTTTAGCCTCCAAGAACAGTATAGGAAATGGACAGTACCTTGAAAACATCAGTGGAAGAAGATCAGAAACTGTGTAGAAAGCATCACCTCAACTTTTGTACAAAATGGGATTGCTCAGTTCTTGGAATGCTGCATCCATTATTGGATACCATGAAAAAAGGTGTTACGTTGCATGAAAAGGCACAGAGGTAGCTCCTAAAATTATGGGTATGGTAATGGAGCATTCAATTGAGAAAGGAGTGGAGAGAAATGACTGGCATTGGTGGGAACACATACTTGTGGGTCTAATCTTTGAGTAGTTGAAACAGGGAGTGCCTTTTCATTAAGGGGAAAATGTTTTTTTACCCCACTAGTTGGAAACATAATGGAATTGTCATTCTGAAAGCTGATAAACACCAGAAGTCTAGGGGTGCCTTGCTGGCTCAGTCAGCAGAGTGTGACTCTTGATCTCAGTGTCATGAGTTTGAGCCCCAAGTTGGGTGTGGGGCTCGGGGGGGGGAACAAAAGACTAGAAGTCCAAGTAGTGGACATTCATAAGGAACATAGTTCCATTCTCACATAACAAGGTTTAAAAGAACCTCACCCACTTCAGGTGACAGCTTTAATCCTGTGGAGGGAAACCATGCTTTCCTGTAGAACCTTTCTGGGTGCCACTGGTTGGTTTCGCTGATGTTTTGGGTGGTTTATTAGATCTGTGTTTGCATTCTGCCCTGCGGCATGCAGTCCCAGGCAGTATCACCTCATTCTTTATGCTCCTTGCTGTATGGTTTTTGGCACTGGGTAAATCTGTTTTGCTGATTGAGTGCCACTGAAGAATTAGTTGATGTGTTTTGGATAGAGAATGGGTCCACTTCAGTATGGGGAATTGGATGGTTTTTATGCTGGCTCAGCTTCACATGCCAGCTGTGTTAACATGGGAAAGTTACTTAGCCTCTGGCCTCAGTTTACTTTTTTTTTTTTTTTTTTTAGTTATTTCTAAAAGTAGGACAAATACCAGTACTAGCCTGGTAGGAGTATGGGGAGGATTGAGTGAATTAGCAAAATTCAAGCACTTAGCACAGTGTCTGTCACTTAATTAGAGCTCACAAAATGTTAGTTGCCTTTGCAATTACTTCTCTTCATTGTGGTCATCCTTGTCCATTTGACCTTCTCTCCTCATATCCACTCCCAACTCTGATTGTTGCTGCAGAGGTAGGACTGTATTATTTAGATGGAGAATATTGGTCATGATTTGGTTCCAGCTTGCTTAATCTTTTTTTTTTTTAATTGGACACAGAGAGATCACAAGTAGGCAGAGCAGGAGGCAGAGAGAGAGGGGGAAGCAGGCTCCCCGCTGATCAGAGAGCCCGATGTAGGGCTCAATCCCAGGACCCTGAGATCATGACCTGAGCTGAAGGCAGAGGCTTAACCCACTGAGCCACCCAGGCACCCCCCAACTTGCTTAATCTTTAACACAAATGCTGGTTGATACTGTGGTTGGTTTGCTAATGGACCTCTGAAAAGAGGGAAGGCGCTTTTTACTGTCCTCTCACCCATGGTAAATCCTCACTGAAGCCTTAGAAACACAAGCACAAACTAGCATCTCAGCTCTGCATTTATCTTCACTTCCCTGAACTCTTTCTGAAGTAGTTTGAATTTTATTCAGGGTGTAGTTCCATTTACAATTTTAATTTTTTGTGAAATGTATCCTTTTGCCATGTGTCCCATTTCATGCTGAGTAGGATAAAAAAAAAATTTTTTTTTATTAGATTTCTGTGGGAGCCTGACACATTTCTCAAGCAATTTAACAGTTTCAGATAAGTGAGGTTTGTGCTTCATTACATTTGATCAGAGCACAGACCATTTGTACATGTGTATTCTCCTAGAGCATCTACTTTGCCTGTCATTTTTGTTTGTTTTAAATTAAAAAAAAAAAATCCCTTAGGCTGCAGGTTAATATTTAGTAAGGTTACCCTGTGTTGTTGCCCATTACAGACTTCTGACTTGGTTCTGATTACCGATTCAGCTTTAGCTGAATACTTAGGCCAGCAAAGAAGCTTATAGAATTAAATGACCCTTGAGTGAGGGGCAGGTTTTTTGTTCTGTAAAGGAGGGGAGAAAAGGAAGAAAGCTACTAGCTCTGCATTTCTTCCGTTTTTCGAACGAGTCCTTTCTGAACTTTGCTTTGTTGCCTTTTTTTGATCTGAGGCACCCAGAGAGCCCATAGCTTTCCTTAAGTTACTGGGCAGGGGCAGGGAAGCCAATGGGCTCCCTGGAAATGGCCATTTCAGAAGGTGGATTCCTCAGGGCTCCTGGTACAACCTTCCTTTTAATGCACTCTACTTCTTTGAAGAAATAAGAAAGTGTGGAAGAGGTTGGAGGCCTGATTCTTCTCATCCAAAGCTTCCCCCCGCCCCCCGTTAAGAAACAAAAAGTACACATTTCTTCTGGGGTGGCGGGGCTCCTTAGACTATTAAAACAAAGTTGGAGTATGGGGGGGAGAGCATTCTAAGCCTTGTTACTTTGTGATGCTCGATAAGACTAAAGTGGACCTGAGAGCTTTTTTCCTCCCAGCCACTGAATTTGTTCATGCCCCAAACTCTGAATTTTCTGATGCTGAATAGGAGAGTGGTCACAACTGCTCTGTACTGTTTACTTTTTTCTTTCTTCCTTTCTTTTTTGCTACAGTGGATATGTCTCCGTTGAACTGTGCTTGGAAACAGTACAGTGGTCCAGGATAAGTTTCAAGATCACAGGGGACTGGCACAGTTACCTGGCTCTCAGCTGTCCTTTTGAGTGTTCTTTATGGAGGGGAATGTTTTTACTCCGGTATTAACTACCCCCTCAAGGGTGTGAAATGCATTTGTCATGAAGCTCTTCCCTCCTTTCTTGTGGCGTTGCTCACTTCTTTACTGGGCTCTTCTCTGATCTTCATGACATATGAGGGACAGCAAAACCAGCCTCTGTCAGCATGTTAGTCATTGGACTTGGGTGGGCCTGGAGATACTGTAGAAGACGTGGGGCTAACAGGCGAAAAAAGAATGCCAAAGAATACGTTTGGCCATTGTAGAGCCGAAATGGCACCTCAGTCAGGTTTTGGGTTTTCTCTACCATGTCCTAGATATAGCCTCACTGTTTCCTACCCCTTGCTTGAGTTTCTAATTTCTTTTCCTCCATTTCTGTCTTCTCCCCGTCTGCCTTAGGCACACCCCTCACTGCCTAGCTCTCCAGGGCCCACAGCGAGATTGTACTGCTGCTGTCTATCCTGTGTCTGCCTGGGGTATATGAACAATGCAGTCATTTCTGGTGAGGGGTGGTCCAACCCTTGAAAGTGAGCAGAGGAGGAGGTGCCTCCCAGAGCCTGGCCCCCAGCCCTACGTGGCCGCTGCCGTAGGAACCTTAGGCGAGTCGCTTAACCCCTCTCTGCCTTTTTCCTTATCTGCAAGCAAGGATTGCCTCACAGTGTCAGGAGAGCCAACCGCGCAAAGAGCTGCGGCGACTTCTCTAGCGCGTTCACTGGTAACTGTCTGGTATATGTGGCTTGCGTGTAGATTTGTGAGACCCATCCAGGGATGACGTCTCTAATTCTCAGTTCTCTTCACTGTCTTTGAAGGTGTCTGATGCCCGAAGCCGAGGTAAGCACAATTCTGCCTGGACCTCTGGCCTCTGCTGTGTTGTAGAGAGAAGTGTGGTCTCCATGGGTGGGGGATCTTTAGATGGGTGTCTGGAATCAGTAGATAACAGCTTGACCTCTCCTTAGCTCTAGACTGGAAGTAGGAATCACTCCCTGGTGATCTCGATTGGGCTGCCCTGATGCCACCTTTCTGCCAAGAATAGACTTAAACTGCAGCCAAGACTTAATTATTCAGCCAGTTCCCTTCCTTTGCCCCCTCCAGCTTTCCCTGCGACTTTCCTCCCTCTGTCATTACCACTGTTGTTCCTCCAGCCACATACACTCTGAGGCTGAGGTCACGGTCGGAGTCTCCTCTATTCTGCAAAAGGCTCTGCGGCTTTTCTCTGTGAGGAGTGTTCTTTCCCCTGCGCTCCCCTTTGTAATTCCTGGACCGGGCATTGATTCTCGAATTGTTGTGGGGGCCTCTTAATTGGTCCTTTTCAGCAAAACCCCATTCATTCTAGCAGACACTGCCATACTCATCTTACTGGAGAGCAGTTTGGATTTGTAACTGTCTTTTCTACTCGGAAAGCATTCATCATGGCAACATCTTGGAGAGCTGGGTCAAACCAAGGGTTTGTTGATGGCTAGTGACATGTCCAGTTGCCCCTTCTCCTTCCCGGAATTGGTGGGAGATGGGAGGAGGCAGTCCTGGGAGAGGAGTTATTTTCCTCTATGTTACCAAATCCAGATGCTTACTGAATTTTCAAAAAAATGTGTTCTTCTCATCTGAAAATGAAGGCACATTTCTTTGGCGTTTTAGAAATACTTTTTGAAATATAAAAATCAAGTAAAAAAAAAAGCCAGCTAATGAATTACACTATTCTAAGAATAAACCAGCTGTTTATGGTGGCAGTGATGATTGAAAGCCTCAATGGAATGCCTTTTTTTGGATTGTCGAAGTTAGGGAAGAGAACCCATGCAGATGGCAGAGTTGAAGGGATTGCACAATCGGAGATAATCATAAACCCAGAACTGCCAGCTCTGAGAGACACATCTGATTTATGACTTTTTTCCTCCTGAATCCAACCATGCGCTCAAGGGCGGGCCTTGATGCAAAGGAAAAGCAATGTCAGGGCTACCGTCAGCATCATGAGTGCTCACTCGGTGCACTTATTCTGGGAATTGGAAGGAAGTCAGAATAGTTTTCTGAGGCAACGTAATGCTGATGCCCCACGAACCTCCTGTTGCGTAGGGGCGCACCAGACAGCTCTGTACCAGGTGACGGAGTTCTCACACATTTACCATTCAGGTTATGCTTTGGAGAAGCTGCTTCAAATCTGGTGATCTGTTTGCAAAAATACATAAAGCCAGCATGCTTCTGCTTGGCCTGCTTCCTTGGCCCAGTGGCTGGAGTACTCTGGGGCTTTGACAAGTATGCTCTTTACCTGGCCTATTTTTACAGCTCTGAAGCACCCCGGTCTAAAAATATTTCTCTCTGGCTAAGCCTGCCTTCCACCAAGGCTAGGGAAGTCATGGAACTATGAGGACATAGCCTTCAAATAAATTTTTTTCCATTACAGATTGCTTGTCCTCAAGGTCTTACAGTGGGTAGGTACTATAATATAAAACAGGAGTTCCTAATGGCCTCACTTAAATTATGGTTGCTCAAGTTAAAATGGCCTGCAGAGCCCTCCTTATTGTAAGAACAACAGCCGTCTATGGGAGAACGAACAAAAGACCTTTATTTTTCTGTTCCATTTCTCCACTGCCATCTCCTTCTCAAAAGTTGGGAATAACTTGGGGGGCACTGCTGCATAATTCAAGAAGAATGAGTGTGGTTTCTTTGCATCTGCAACACGTGAAGTTCTTTTCTAAGTAAGAACCTCTGGTAATATAATTATTTTCACATTGGCGTGGGGGCCCTCAGCTACACTGATGAAAAGAACCCTGGACCTTCAGGAGCTCCGATCTCATCTTGGCTTTCCTACCAGCTCTGTTTGGTCGGTATTTCCCGGGGGTATTTCCTGGGTCTTGGTGCCCAGTACACAGAGACAAATGACATTTTGTCGGGAGCCTACGGTGGGGAAGTAGGGAAGACAAGACTGGAACAAGATGGTCAGAGCAGTGAGGTGGGTGCAGGGCCATTACCAGAGCGTAGGAGGGACAGCTAGCCCAGAGCTAAGAAGATCTTGGGGTGGGAGGTTTGGAAGTGATCTTACTTATTATCTGTGTACTCAGCACTAAGTATGTGTGAAACTCAGATGTTGTCTGTGTGATACTAAGGCTTAGTTAGTGAGGGGATGCTGCAGAGATGGTGTGGACCGTGCAGAGGCCAGGAGAGGAGATAGTAATAGGCGTGGAGGCCGTGGGCCTTGTGGTGGCGAAGTGGTCGGCATCAGGGAGCCGTGCGTCTGGAGCAGAGGTGAGTCTCCACTGTGGAGGGCTTCGCAAGCCATATGTGGGAACTGAAGTTCTGTTCTTTGGTTCCCAGGGGCCATTGAAGAGTTCGGTGGAGTAAGTGCTATAGATGGAAGTACCTTTTATGCAATTACATTTTGGGTAGAACGCTACTGCCCGTAGTGTGATCTTACGTGAATGGTTTTTCTGCTTAAGTTCTGTTTCTTTCCTCAGGAAAATGAAAGTGTTGTGTTGGAATTGAACAAAGGTTTTTTGGTTTTTTGTTTTTTTAAATTGTGGTAAAATAGGCATAACATAAAATCGATCAATTTTAGCCATTTTTACATCCGGGTTTTCGCCACCTTCCAAGAGCTTGCATTATGCTATACTGCTTTCCTGAAAGATCTACATCAGTCTCTTTTTGGTAACTGAAGGAAAGCCATGGAGGACTTTTGCTGTTGCAAAAACAGGTGAAAAAGCATTCAGCACTTGTTTGGCTGCCAGCAGTGAGAGAGGCGGGGCTGTGGTGAGAGAGGCGGTGCACAGCCAAAGGGGCTCCTTCCAGGGAACCATGCTCAGCATGAGCCACCAGGGCTTTGAACTGTGTCTGCGAGCACCTGTGCTTTATCTCCGTTTATTTTGTGTATGCATTGGCAAGATGTGTCCTAACATATCAAAAGAGCCGAAGAGGTTATTTCTGGGTCTAAGGAGGTTCAAAATTTTTCCTTATAAATTAATGATAAGTGTTTCTTCACTTTATACCATTTTGGCTTACGAAACGTGTCATGGGAATGCTCTACTTCCAGATGGTGGGGGAGACCTGTATGCAGTGCAGTAATATTTGAGCGTATACACATTGTTGCAAAACCATCACCATCATCTATCTCCAGAACTCTGAATCTTGCAAAACTGAAGTTTTGTACCCATTGAACGATAACTTCCCCCACCCCTCCCCAGCCTTTAGAAGCCACTGTTCCACTTTCTGTCTCTGACTGTTCTAGGGACCTAAGTGGAATCCTACAGTAGTCTTCCTTTTGTGACTAGCTTATTTCACTTAATATTGTATCTTCAAGGTTCATCCATGTTGTACCATGTGTCCGACTTACCTTCCTGTTTAAGGAATAATAGTTCACTGGAATATTTTTAATGGAGTGATGTATATACCACATTCTGTCTCTCCAGTTATCTGTCTTGGGACGCTCAGGTTGCTTCCACTTACTGTGACTGATGCTGCTGTGAATATGGGTATACATAGGACTAATAAGGACTATTGAGAGTCCTTGCTTGCAGTTCTTTTGGGTATATAACTAGAAGTGGAAATGCTGGATAATATATAATTATTTTTCCATTTTTGAGGAATTGCTTTGACATATTCCATAGCAGCTGCAACATTTTACATTTTCTTTTTTTTTTTTTTTTTTTTTTTTAAAGATTTTATTTATTTATTTGACAGATAGAGATCACAAGTAGGCAGAGAGAGAGGAGGAAGGAAGCAGGCTCCCTGCGGAGCAGAGAGCCCGATGTGGGGCTCGATCCCAGGACCCTGGGAACATGACCTGAGCCGACGGCAGAGGCTTTAACCCACTGAGCCACCCAGGCGCCCCAACATTTTACATTTTCATCAGCAGTGGGCAAAGGTGCCTATTTCTCCATATCTTTGCCAGGACTTATTTTCTGTTTTTTGTTCGTTTGTTTGTTTGTTTATCATAGCCATCCTAATGGATGTGACTAGATGAGAGATTTTTACACTAAAGCTCTGATGGACTGTAAGGGCTCTCAGTCTTCTCAATGGTTCCCAGACCTCCCTCTGCTGACCTCTTGTTTTACTTACTGCTCTTCCGTACGCATTCCTGTAGAAGGATTTTATGGTTAAAAAAGTTTGAAAGCCACTACGCTGAATGATCGTTAGGGTGTCTTTCTGCTCTAAAAATCTGTAGCTAATAAACATGAACAATAAATGCTTTTGCTCATCTCTGACCATGCAGCAGTTGTGAAAAGCTAAGGTGCCTTCATTTCCCTGGGGTGATAGAGAACCAACCTGTGTGTGGCTCACACATGTGTCCCTCACAGATGGTCACAAATACAGGGTTTGCATGCCTCTAGCTTTGCCCACAACCCCTTTGATAAAAGGGTACAAGAGTCGTTCACATGCTGAAGGAAATTAAGCATAAGTTCATTTCTGAAATCACTCATACTGCACAGCAGTTGTCCTTCAGTTCCGCTTTTGCCTGCCATCTTAACCACCAGTGCCAGAGAACAGTGAATGTGCTCGCCAACATAACAGAGACTCTTGTAGCATCCCCCCCCCCACCCCCCGGGTAATTGACTAAAGGACTGTGCTTATTAGCTCTTTCTGTTGTTGTTACTGTACTTTTCAAAGTAATATGATTTTTCATAAGTAACTTGAAAGTTATGGAAAAGTTGTTATAGTTTCAAGTTATAGTCATGACTTCTTTTTTTTCAAGTTTTTTTTTTAATTCCAATTAACATACAGTGTTCACGTTCAGATGTAGAATTTAGTAATTCGTCACTTACATACTCATCACAAGTGCCCTCCTTAATACGCATCACCCGTCTAGCCCAAACCCCCATCCACCTCCCCTCCAGCAGCCCTCAGTTTGTCCCCTATAATTAAGAGTCGGTTTCCTGGTTTGCCTCTCTTTCCCCCACTGCCATGTTCATGTGTTTTGTTTCTTAAATTCCACATATGAGTGAAATCATATGGTATTTGTCTGTCTCTGACTTATTTTGCTTAGGATAATACCCTCTAGCTCCATCCATGTCATTGCAAATGGCAAGATTTCATTCTTTTTTATGGCTGACTAATATTCCATTTTATATATCTACATACCACATCTTCTTTGTCCGTTCCTCAGTCAATAGGCATTGGGGTCTTTCCATAGTTTGGCTGTTGTTGATAATGCTGCTGTAAACATTGGTGTACATATATCCCTTCAAATTTATATTTTTTGTGTCCTTTGGGTAAACGCTCAGGAGTGCAATTGCTGGGTCGTAGGGTAGCTCTATTTTTAACTTTTTGAGGAACCTCCATACTGTTCTCCAGAGTGGCTGCACCAGTTTGCATTCCCACCAGCAGTGTAAGAGGGTTCTCATTCCTCTGCATCCTTGCCAACATCTGTTGTTTCCTGTGTTGTTAATTTTAGCCATTCTGTATAGTCATGACTTATTGAGAACTCTGTCCAAAAATAATTTATGAACTAAGGCTTTTTAGAAATCTATTATTCATGTGTTCTTTTCACCAATATTAAGTGTCTTACATGGGCTGGGTTTTAGGGTGGGTAAAACGTAATATGTGGTTGCTGCTCTTGAGGAGCTCACTGTCCAGAGAAGGAAATACAAGCATAACGACTAACTAATGGAAGCAGATAGAGTTCCTGTCTGTCACATCTGGGATGTGACCTGATACGGATGAAAATTTTGGTGGTTTAAATACCCGAAGGTCAGTGGCACCTGGCTGGCTCAGTTCGTTAAGCGTCTGATTCTTGGTTTTGGCTCAGGTCATGAACTTGGGGTCCTGGAATCAGGCTGCACTTGGGGGAGGTCCCCGCTCTGGGAGTCCGCTTCTCCTTCTGGCAGTCCGCCTCTGCCTCTGTCTCCGCTCATGCTTGCTCATGCGCGAGCTCTCTCTCTCTGAAATAAGTAAATCTTTAAAAAAATACCTTAAGGTAAGACTTTTAAATACATAAGATCTGATTTGATCTATATGATGACCTCTTTTATGATAAGGAAAAAGGGACATTTAAAAAGTATATGTAAAAAAGGCATATGTATACGGGCACCTGGGTGGCTCAGTCAGTTAAGGGTCCAACTCTTGATTTTGGCTCAGGTCATGATCTCAGGGTGGTGAGACTGAGACCTGAGTTGCACTCCATGCTGGGTGTGGAGCCTGCTTAAGAGTCATTCCTTCTGCTCCTTCCTGCCCTCAGCTTGCACTCTCTCTCTCTCAAAAAAAAAGGCATATGTATATATTGTACTACATATATGTATATGAAATTTATATTAATGGAAATTTTTTTCAAAGATTTTATTTATTTAGAGAGCAAGCTGATGGAGGGGCAGAGGAGGAGGGAGAGGAAGAATATCAAGCCTCCTCCATGCTGAGCATGGAGCCTCACGTGGGGCATGCTCAAGACCCTGAGATCACGAGCCGAGCGGAAGTCAGGAGTCAGGCGCTTAACCAGCTGAGCCACCCAGGTGCCTCTACTGGAAATTCTGCTTGGACTACAAATAGGAGTGTGCCAGACCCACCCTGTGTTGGTATTTGGGGTAACAGCAAATTCAGACTCTGAAGTGGGTGATGCAACAGCTCTTTTGAAAAGGTCTCTAGGTGTTATCTTGAGTTCACCATTAAAAGTTGGTGTTGGTCAACTTTCCCATGTCCAGTTTATCTTTTATCTTTCACACCTGGACTTTCTCCTACATACTGATGGGTTAGTGCCTGTTATTCTGGAATTTGTGAGATTTTATAACATAAAATAGCCTGTAACCAGTTTGTTTTTGATTTATGTGTTGTGTCCATATCCTGGTGACTGCACTGCCTACATAATGGAGCAGCCATTGATAGCTGGTGGCTCACACCAGCTCTGTGCTTTTTCTTTCAGTATTTGGAGTCCAATATGAAAGATTTTCTTGTATCTGTAAATCAGGAGAGGCTCCAAGAAGTGACCACCTTTGTTAAAGTTTGGGAGACATGTTACTAAAGGAGAAATAGCCTCTGTGTTGAATTCTAAAAGATGACTGGAGTCCCCCAGGCAGCAGTGAGGGAAATGGGGCTTCCCGGTGGAGGGAGCCACCTGGGCTGTGGCATGAGGCCATAAAATAGTATGGAGGAGGAAGAAGGGGGGTGTGGCTGGAGAAGACTACAGGCTCAGGTTACCGTGCTCCAAAGCGTTTAATATTTACCAGATACTTTTGGGACAGCCACCATGTGCAAGGCATGTGGTAATTACTAGAAGGTATAAAGACCAAATCAGTTTATGCCATAAGGAATTTCACCTGGGAGCAGGGATTGCTAGACAAAGATCCAAATGACACAGTTTACTTCAGTATAAAGTAGCAGCATAAGACTGGTGAAAATCTAGCTCTGAGGTTTCAAAACAGAGAAAAGAGCACATTCATTTGGAAAAAGGCTTCATAGAGAGGGTAGCATTTGAAGTGGGTCTTGGATAAGGAGTAGGGTTTTTTTGGACAGTAATTAGGGGTTTAGATTAAGAAAAAAGTGTTATGTAGCAGATTGTGACCGTCAGAATAGTGGTACCATTCATGAAGTTCAAAGATACTGGTTTTAGGGTGTCAAGATGATGACTATAGGACATCAAGATGATGATTGAGAACAGAATATATTAGTTGTAGGCACAGTTGGAATTATGAGAATGATTGAGATTCCAGAAGGAAAAAGATACAGAGGCAGAAGAAAAGAATATTGAAAGCAGAACCTTGAAGGATACCCTTTGTTCAGTGGTTGAGAAGATTCAGAGAAGTTAATATGGGGTGCCTGGGTGACTCAGTTGGTTAAGCATCTGCCTTCGGTTTGGGTCATGATCCCAGGGCCCTGGGATCAAGTCCTGTGTTAGGCTCATTGCTTGGCGAGGAGTCTGCTTCTCCCTCTGCCTGCTGCTCCCCCCTGGTTGTGTTTGCTCTCTCTCTGACAGATAAATACAAAATCTTCAAAAAAAAAAAAAAAGTCAATATGGCTAAGAGGAGCAGAGTAAGAAATTGAAGAGAGAGTTTTAAAAAGTAAGGTCTAGTGGACAGAGTGCCCGGCTGTGGAAAAGTGAAAGATGTAGTCAGAGAACAGGCATTGGCTTTAGCACTTAGAAGACCACAGATAAGTTATGTGTAATTCCCTACAGCAGTGGTGATGGAGGAAACCATACTGGTAGGGTTTAGGAACTGCATGGCTGGGGAGAGAGTGGAAGCACCAGGCGTGGTGACCAGAGCAGCAGCTAACAAGAATCATTGCCCGTCTATGTGCCTGACATTGATCTAAGCACTTTAAATGCATTTGTGGCAATCCAGTGAGCAGGGTACTGTGTTGCTCTTTGTAACACATCAGGAAACCACAGAGAGGCTGTGTAACTTGCCCGAAGTCATGCAGTAAGTGGCTAACCCAGGGTTTAAACCTAGAAAGTCCAGTTTTAGAACTTGTATTCTTCATACCACTCTGCCGCACAGTAATGAGGACTTTAGTGGTGAAGCAAAGGCCAGCTTAAGGTGGTTAAGGGAGTTTGTGGGGGCCCCTCTCCACATTTTTTTTCCCCTCCTCCTCCTCCTTCTTCTTCTTTAAGATTTATTTATTTGAGAGAGAGACTGAGAAAATCTTCAGTAGACTCTCCTAAGCATCGATCCCGATGCGGGACTCAGTCCCAGGACCCTGAGATCATGACCTGAGCCGAGATCAAAAGTCTGTTGCTTAACTCACTGAGCCTCCCAGGTGCCCCTTACTTTTTTTTTTTAAATGAAGAGAGATCCCAGTCTGTAACGATGGAAGAACAAAGAAAAGAAAACCTGAAAATGAAAACCAGAAAGGGAACAAGTCTTGGGATCGGAAGGTCTAAGAACAAAAGCAAAATAAAATTATTTACCATAGGAAGCTGTCCCTGGGTCCAGTATTGGGCCTCAGACCCTCGAACAAGGAGGAAGGGAGCTGCCTAGAATAAAAATAATGAGCTCTTGTGACATGCCAGGCACCATTTTGGGTGTTCAACATGTATTAACTCGTTTAATCCTCTCAACAACCCTGTTGCTCCACATGGCCCACAAAGGTCATGGAAAGTTTCCCATCTCACAGCTGGTAATTGAGCTCCAAATGGGCTAGCTCTTGCCCAACCCCTAATGATCTTGACTGTTCCCCTTAGACCCAGCCGTGCCTTTTGGGTCTAGAATAGCCAGCACGTGAGCTCCATATGCAGACAGCCCTACCTTCAAATCCCAGTCATCTGCAGACCTCCACATTGCTTATTGTTACAGTGCCACCCCAAAGGCTATTATGAAGATGAAATTGGGTAATTTATGAGGAGTGAAAGCTATCTGAGAGCAGGGGTCTTGTTTTGTTCACTACCTCATCCCAGAGCCTGGAAGAGGCACGAGCGACATAAGTGTTGAGTATGTCATAGGCGGTAGGCGGTAGTGGAAGGAATGAACATGGAGATGAGGCCAGCATGGTACTCTAAATGGTAGCCCCCCTGCATTCATAGGGGAGCACAGGTTTTGGGGAGGGGATCAAGAATGCTCACTTCCAAGAAGCCAAGCTTCTTATCTGTGACTTTGGATCATTTGTTGAAAGCATTTTCTAATCCTGCATTTTTTACCCAGACTGTTCTCAAAGGCTTCCCCACTGTGTACCCCAGTACCATTATTTGGCTTCCAAGAACAACACAGCAGTCTTGTTCTGCTCTTAGCCTTCAAACCAGAGTGTAATTGAAAGCCATGAATGAAGCCCTAACCACGTGAAGGACTCTGGATTTCACTGGGGAGGGGTCACCGGAAAGCCATAAACATGAACCACCATCTCTGTCATAGGAGAGAAGTGGGCCTCAGCAGTGGCTAGGTATGGTTCTTACAAGAAAGAGTGATGAAAGAGAGAAATTAGATGGGAAGGAGGGTTTAAGGTTAAAAAGGAGGCTGGAAGGAACTGTGTAGGATGGCCTTAGGAGTTTGACACTTTTAGACCTGGGTAGTTAGTGGAGGAAGGGATATGAACCCATGGAGACTTCTCACTTGCACTTTAAGAAAATGAAACAAATATCTGTAAGGTTGGGAGATGAGCTTAGAGCTTAGATCAGCTGGGAGGCTTTTGCTGTTGACGTAGTTTCCCTACACGAGTGCGTTATTATTATATGGGACTCAAAGAGGAGTGCTGTTGAACCAAGTGTCAGCCCTGTATTTCAGTTTAAGTGTGTAACCTTTTTTTTCTTTTGTTTTCTTGATACTTGTAACTCAGCTGTACAAACCTTCTTTCTTAACATTTGATCTTTTGATTGTCAGAAAGGTTAGATGAGGTCATTGTTTTTCGGGCTAAGGTCTTTAGGAAAAGAGGATTTGGGGGCCCTGAGAATTCTGTAAGAAATTTTAAAAATTATGTGTTTTCCTTTCATTGATGATCCTGAAATTTTAAGCCTCTTCTGGGTGATGTGAGTGTTTATTGTTATCACCGATGAGATCTGAGGCATCAGTGCCAGTATGTACACTTATGTTCGTAGTATTATTTGTGGCAAAGGAAGATACAGTGCCTCCTCCAAGAACTCTGCTGTAAATTGAAGAAGAGAAGTGGGAGAAGAGAGCAGTTCCTGGCACTTGGTAAAAATGTAGGAGCTCTGAATGCAGAGGAGCGTGAGCCTCCCAGCAGTTAGTGGAATGCTCATGCTGCAGATACTTGTATTCCGTGCGTCTTGTCTTGGGGTCAGCAATGAGCTGTGGGAGTAATGGTACCTGCATAAGGAATTTTCCCATTCCAGATGTCAAAAATAATATTATGTGCTCTTTTATTGCAGGTTTTAGTCTTTTCATTGTCTTCAAGAGAATACTACAGAACTGTTAAGTGACATCTCATTAAAATTGGCACTTGATAATACTTGAGACTTGGTTAAATAAAATTAAATGAGATAGGATAGGCCTGATGTCTGGCATATAGGAAGGACTCTAAACTGTAGTTGTTACAAGGGATGGCAAACCTCTGTGGACTCAGGTTTCCGTTTGTTGTGGAGTTTTTCAAGGGATCTCTTCTCTAGGGAGCTGAGGATTTTTCTTGGCATTGTGGCTTGTGGAGAAGAAAGAGAGGGAGTGGCTAGCTTAAGGCTGTTAGGGGTTAGCCAAGAGCCCTCAGTTAAGAATCAAAGATCAGTACAGATGCAGATATGGCTAGAGATCAAGGCCAGAAGACTGCCATTTCAAGGGAGGGGACTGGAACACAATTGGGAAACATGTGTGCAGGGCCTGACCTTGAAGAAAGGAACTAAGAAGCAAGTTCTCTTTAGGGGAGATGTAGTGAGTCCCTGATGTTCAAGAGGCCTAGACAGAAGTAGCAGCTTGGTGGGGCCTGACTTTTCCTTCAGGGATCTGGGGAGAAGTTAGAGGAGAGGAGTCTTCCTTCCAGATAGTATCTTCTAGATCATGTCTAGAACTTTCTCATGGCCACAGGGCAGCAGGAAGACATAGGAACCCCACGGATTTAGGGACAGAGATTTGCTGGCCTCTCAGTGGTTTGAAGAGATAATTGGCAACCCAGAAGGACTGGGATGAGTGGGGATAGGAATCAGGGCATATGGTTTATTTTCAAATGATGCTTTAGTATTTGGGCTGCACATTAGAATCACATGGAGGCTTTCTCAAGCTTGCACTTTCTCTCTCTAAACTGAATAAATCTTAAAAAAGGGGTCTCTTGGGTGGCTCAGTCAGTTTATTTAGTGTCCGACTCTAGGTTTCAGCTCAGGTCATGATATCAGGGCTCTGAGAGCGAGCCCCTCGTTGGGCTCTGCACTCAGCAGGGTCTGTTTAAGACTTTCCCTCTCCTTCTGCCCCTTCCCTCCCACGCGGCTCTCTCTCTCTCTCAAATAAATAAATCTTAAAAAAAAAAAAAAATTGTCTTGGGTTGTTTTTAAAATGCCAGCACCTTCAGACTACATAAATCAGAGTATCTACAGATGAGGTTTGGACGTTGTTCAGTTTAAATGTTCCCCACCTGATTTTTATCCACAGCCAGATTGGAGCACAGATCTTAGAGCACCAGAATCACCAGGAAGGGGTTGTTACAATTCTGGCCCCAACCCATAGTTTCTGATTCATTGTGTTGGGAATGGAGTCTGAGAATTTGCATTTCTAACAAGCCCCCAGGTGCGGTTGATGCTGCTGCTGTGGGCCCCACAGTTGGAGAGCTGCTGTCCTAGAACCATAGGGTGTTTCAGGTGTCTTTTGAGGCTTTCATGCTTACGTGGCAGATGTCATCTGTCTGGATAGATGTTCTTGGTTTTCAAGTCATGTTTGCTGTGAACGTGACTGTGGTTTGATGGAACCAAAGGCTGCTTCTGGGTGTTAATCACACCCCTTGCTAACCCTCACCATGGGACGGTGTACAAGGTATGGAACCTCATTGAGCCCCAGTTCACCTCATCTACAAAACGGAATGGTGCTGCCAATCTCGTAAGGACTGTGAATGTGTATTAGGACTCCAGTTTGGGGAAGAACTGATATGTTATTTAAGAGGAATTTTTATAGATGTCACCACATCCATAATAGTTATTAAGGAAGGCATGGGGGAAAGAGAATACAAAAAAGTCAGTAGCATGGAATTTTTGTGAAAAGATACTTTATTATTAACTGTATCTTGAAAGGTGGTTGTCTCAACAAATAAGACCGCATTCCTTGTCCTCCTCTAACTAGATTACAAGAAAAGTTCTGGAGCCAGACAGCCTTGGAATTTGAACTCTGGCTTCACAGCTTAGCCGCTGAGTGATACTGGGCCAAGGGACTCAACCTCTCTCACTCCTTTTTTTTGCAAAACAGGATGGTGTCTACTTCAGCACGGTTATTGGATTGGTCAGAAATAATCTTGGAAAATGCAGAGTATGTGCCTGGCACGTGGTAAATGCTCAGTACATTGCATCTCTTAATTTTGCTGCATTGGGGTTTTTTGTTTGTTGGTTTGTTTGTTCGTTTTAAGGGCTTGTGTTCTTTCTGATATTTGTGGGTAGAGACTGTTATTTTTGTAAGCTCTCCCAGCTCTCAGGGATCTCATAGGGGAAATAAGACAAGTGCATTAATAATTGAGAAAGAAACAAGCTGGACTTTATGAAGTGGCCTGTGGCTGTCTAGCCATGCTTAATACTGCCTCAGCTTATTGAGCCCGTCTGAGATGGGAGTCATGCAGCTGGGATGAGAGTCTGACATCGAATGCATGGGGGCAAGCGACAGACTGCTTGCATCCTGGGTCATCTCAGTGTTGGACAGTTGAGACACACAGCAGGAGTAGATAAATACAGTCAAAAAGCACCGGGCTTATCCTGTGGAAATTGTATTAAGTATCATTGTGTTTTGTTTGCCCATTTATTTAGCAAGTAAACATGGAGTGCTGAGTCTGGGCCAGGCACTTAGGGTTGCAAAGACAAATAGGGTTTGAAATTGTCCTCAAGATACTGCTGTCCTTGTGTCTGTCCATAGGGTATTTCTGCAAGAGATGATTGCAAGAAACTAGAACATTAGGATGGGTTGCTCTCTGCAGGTGGATAGAATGTAAGTGTTGTTATAACTTGAAATCACTGGATTTGTAATTTAACGTTGTAATTGTATTTTAACGTTTAAATTTGTAATTTGACATTCATTTATTTCTACACAAATAAATTGTGACCTGCACTAAAGAACATGTTCATAAAATGGAAAATATTTCAGGAGAATTTAATTTTTTCTTTTTTGCCTATATTTTCTTTATTCAGACCTAACCATATGTCCTTTCTTTGTGTGTGTGTGTGTTTTGTTTTGTTGTTGTTTATTTGACAGAGATCACAAGTAGGCAGAGAGGCAGGCAGAGAAAGAGAGAGAGAGAGAGAGAGAGAGAGGAGAAAGCAGGCTCCCCATTGAGCAGAGAGCTGATGCGGGGCTCAATCCCAGGACCCTGGGATCATGACCTGAGCCGAAGGCAGAGGCTTTAACCCTCTGAGCCACCCAGGCGCCCCAGGAATGTCCTTTCTATCTACCATAAGATTTCCTTCATATTTTCTTGAAGTTTTATGAATTAAAGAAAGAAAAGCTGAAGTAGAAAGTATTTTAAAAGAACAAACAAAACAAGATTCCTGGGGATAACTGTTCAGAGTAGACAATTGTGGCCTTCTCACTGGAGCAGAAATACCAGTAGAGGCATTTGGGAGCAGAGAAAACGCTCCAGTCACTTGAGAAAGAGAGATAACATTGAGCTTTTTGAGACCAATGAGGCACAGTGGAGCTGAGTGCAATTTTGCCGAGCGAGAATGTGATCAGTAACAACACACTGGGAAGGATCTGTCTTCCTCTCTTTCAGGTCTGGCCCCTCCTTGCACCTCTTGCACCTCTTGCATCTCCTGGGGGAGAAGGAAACTAAATGTTACACACTCAGTCCCTTTGACACAGTCATTTGACATGTGCACTTGGCTCTCCTGGAACGCTGTCTGGAGAGCCGTGTTGTAATAGCTGTGTTTGGTCAGGGTCTACACACGTGTTGTCTCCAGTGTGCTTGGTCAGAAACTCGGATGAAGCAAGGCAGGGATCGGATTGGCTAGTGTCTTCTTACAGTGGGGGCAGGGCATGGCTGGGGGAGTTTGTCAGAGGACTTTGGATAAGAGGAGAAGGTCAGCATGAAGGCTGAAAATGCTCTTCTGGCTATGGTTTTTCCTGGTTGCATTTTAGTGTTTTTGTAATGCACTTACCTCTGGTTTACTTGAATATTTGGGGTATTTCTCGTCTAGGTTTGGATCTGCTTGCAGTTTAAAACAGTTACAGTTGATCCTTGAATAACATGGGTTTAAACTGGGGGGATCCACTTATACATGGATTTTTTTTACAGTTTTTTTTTTTTCTTCTAAAGATTTTACTTATCCATTTGACAGAGAGAGAGATCACAGGTAGGCAGAGAGGGAGGGGGAAGCAGGCTCCCCGCTGAGCAGAGAGCCTGATGTGGGGCTCGATCCCAGGACCCTGAGACCATGACCCGAGCCAAAGGCAGAGGCTTAACCCATTGAGCCACCCAGGTGCCCCCAGTTTTTGTTTTTTTTTTTAAGATTTTATTTATTTGACAGCACAAGTAGCAAGAGCAGTGGGTGGAGGGAGAGGGAGAAGCAGGCTCCCAGGGCCCCAGGGACAGCCAAAGGCAGTCACTTAACCAACTAAGCCACCCAGGTACCCCTACATTATTTTTTTTAAAGATTTTATTTCGAGAGAGAGTAAGCAGTGGAGGGCAGAGGGAAGGAGAGACTCTGGGAGACTCCATGCTGAGTGCGGAGCCTGATGTGGGGCTCAACCCCACAACTCTTAGATCATGTCCTGAGCCAAAATCAAGAGTCGGGCGCTTAACTGACTGAGCTAGCCAGGTGCCCATATTTTTTTTTTTACAGTATTGTAAATATATTTTCCTTATTAGTTTCTTAACATTTTCTTTATAGTAAGAATACAGTATATAATACATGAAGCATACAAGATATGTGTGAATTGATTGTTATCTGTAAGGCCTATGGTCAACAGTAGGCTATTAATAGTTAACTTTTGGGGGAGTCAAAATTGTATGTGGATTTTCAGCAGTACAGGGGCAGGGGTCAGCACTCCTCACCCCAAGTTGTTCAAGGGTTAGCTGTCTAAGGAAAGCATTGTGGCTTATCTGTTATATAACCAGAAATGCCCCATGATTATCACAATCAAACATGACTATAATACCTTTGAAAGTGGGTTTCTAGAGAAAAGGTGGGAAATCACCCCTCACTTCTTTATGGTTAGTTCTTTTATTCCTTGGGAATTTGGCCCATTCTAGATCTCCTTTTATCCAGCCTTCTGAGTTCAGCTTCCTGACAGGATTCTTCACGATGACCATTTTTATTTTATTTGACTTCCCTGTATGGAATCTTACAGACTTAGTTTTCTCCCCTGTATATTCTCAGTGTGATTATAAAGTCCCTAAGCAAAAGGACACTGCCCTCATTTTCTTTCTCTATCTCTGTCCCCTTCAGCTTTGGTATTAACTTGTGCCAAATGTACTTGAATTTTCTTCTCCCAACTCCTTGAGGAACAAAAAAAATCTGAGTGATTCCTACTGGAGGTAAAGAGGGGGAAAGAAAATCGGGAACCAGTCAGGTAGAAATCTAGGGGCTGGGGGGTCCTTCCTGGCTTATTCAGAGAATGATCTAGGTCAGAGGTAAAGAGGAACAAAGTGAAAATCAGTTGTGTCATTCCCCAGGGGCTCTCAGAGGAGCCAGAGCAAAAATGGAAGGTCCCTAAAGCTAGTGTCCCTGCCTGCCCCTGCCCTGCAGGCAACGTGCCCCATCAGTGATCATCACGTCTCCCTTCAACTGTTGCTCCCCCCGGGTGCCTGCCTCAGAGTAATTTAATTTCATCTCTAACTGCATCTAGAATTGGAGATTTATTTCCTTAGTTTCTGTGTCCGGATTCTCCACCAAATCCACCCCCTCCTCCGAGTTTGCAGATTGAGTCGCAGACCCAGCACAGAATGATAGTCATGGCTACAGTTTATTTCAGCAAAAGGATACAGAAGGAAAGCAGCAGAAGGAAAGGTGCAAGGGGCAAAGTCCAAGGAGAGCAGGGGCCGCTTCCAGAGTCCTTTCCCTGTGCAGTCGAACGGGACACATGCAGTTCCTCTGGCAACACGGTGTGATGGCACATGCGAAGCACCTACCAGGAACGCTCGTTGGAGACCCAGGGCCCTGGACTTTCACTGGGACTGGGCACACAAGTACCTCTGCCTGGCACACACCCAAGTCCCTGACCCCTGGAAGGCAGGCAGGCGTGCAGCAGGGACCACAGTGCATCAGCAGGTTAGGCACAGCGAGCCCCTCTCCAGGAAGGGTGGGCACTGTCTCCCGAGTCTGAGTTTCCGGGGACCAGCCAAGGGCCTTTCTGAAGACAATAGCCTCAGGCCTGCTGGCTCGCCTTTTCCCCACGGTTTCTAAATGTGCTCTTGCTTTCTTCACTCTGCATGTGTGAGAGGGGCCAATTCGTGTCACATGATTTAAGTGTTGGCAAGCTGAGCCGCGGTCGGCTGTTACTCAGGGAGAAGGCTTGCTTCGGATAGGCAGGCACTCGCTGCCTGCCTGCAGGCCTGCGTTTCTGCCAACAGGGCAAGTTCACTGCTTGCCTCTGTCCTTTTATCAAGATAACTGCCATCCCTGCCGTTGCCCAGCCGGGCTGATGAGACCTTCCTGTCCTGGCAGTGCTTCCTTGACCTGGTTCCCAGGAAGGCTCCGGGGAGCCGGCAGCCTGACTCCTGCCCGCAGGTCCCACAGGCTCAGACCTGCAGTCTCTGTAGAGAGCTGGCTCAGGGAGAAGCCAGAGGTGCTCTTGTTAATTAACTTCCGTTTTTTATAAGTGTTCTTCAGAAGTCTTGGTTCAGGGATTTGGACCTCTTTGCTATGGAGTTGTGCTCTTCTGTTACTTTTCCTCCCTGGTTTCCAGTTTGGAGTATGAGTTGCCCAGTTTCAGTAGCCTTGCATCCCGACAGTGAGTTACAACTGTCTTACTGTCCTCTCTGGGCAGGTTTGCTTCAGCTGTGACTGTGCCCTCTCCTACATACTGTTCATCCAAGGACGTTCCAGTGCAGTGGTTCTGCTGGGGCCTTTTCGGACTCCGAGGGGCATCTCAGTCGTGCTGGTGTCCTGTATTACTCATGTTTGTTGTAGGCTGCATGTCCTCTTACTTGCAGCATGAACGAAGTGCAGTGTCTACCTGTAATGTGACCCAGTGACCTTCTTTTAGCCACACTACCTGTTCCACAGTCCTTGCAAAAGCTATTGGCAGGGGCGCCTGGGTGGTTCAGTCGTTAAGCGCCTGCGTTCGGCTCAGGTCGTGATCCCAGGGTTCTGGGATCGAGCCCTGCATTGGGCTGAGCAGGGGGCCTGCTTCACCCTCTCTGACTCTCTCTGCTTATATGCCTGCTCTCACTGTCTCTCTGTCAAATAAATAAATAAAATCTTTTTTAAAAAGCTATTGGCAGGGGCACCTGGGTGGCTCAGTGGGTTAAAGCCACTGCCTTCGGCTCAGGTCATGACCCTAGTGTCCTGGAATCGAGCCCCGCATCGGGCTCTCTGCTCAGCAGGGAGCCTGCTTCCTCCCTTCTCTCTCTGCCTGCCTCTCTGCCTACTTGTGATCTGTCTGTCAAATAAATAAAATTAAAAAAAAAAAAAAAAGCTATTGGCAAATCGTGATGAAAAAGGGATTGACCTGTCACTGAATGTGGCTGAACTAAGCTGGCTCCAGGAGAACTTCGGGGCCGCTGCACTAAATGTACCCTCTGACCTTCAGCCAAGGTGGGATGGGGAGTTGCCTTCCTAAATTGGCTGGTCACCAGAGACCTACTTTCATGGGAGCCATGTCACTAAATAGCCTTTAGAGTCTTTTTTTTTTTTTTTAATTTATTTGATCGAGTGAGTGAGAATGAGCATGTGTGTGAATGGGGGAGGGGCCGAGGTGGGGAGAGAGAGAGAAAAAGAGAGTCTCTGGCAGACTCCATGTGAAGCCTACACGGGGCTTGATCTCAAGACCCTTAGATCATGACCTGACCCAAAACCAAGAGTCTGACCCCTAACTGACTGAACCCCCCAGGCGTCCCGGCCCTTGGAGTCTTTTGGCCACCATTATGAAAGTCTTGCCTATTGCTGATTTAAGGACTACAGAAGAGATGGGCCAACAGTCAAGCTGCATAGAATGCTCTAGGTTTAAGGAAAAAAGATGGTGGGTGGGGAGTTAAGTGCTCTGTGAATGGGCTTTTGAGCACTTGGAATATGGCTAGTGCAACTGAGGAACTGAATTTTTCATTTTCTTCAATTTCTGTTTATTTCGATAGCCACATGTGGCTAGTAGCTCCCTCGTGGGACAGCTGGGAAGTAGTTCTGGTGTGCCCTTCAGAGCCTTGAGTCACATCCCAGCTCTGCTGCCTGCCTGTCTTTAGTAACCTTAGGAAGTGTTTCTGAGAATTCGTCGACCGTTTAAAGCCTTCAGAGTAGTGCCTGGCGAGAAGTGTGTGTTTAGCTGAGGGTGCCTTATGATGTTTCCTCAGTATTTGGAAGAGAATGGTGGCAGAGTTCATCGGGAATGTGAAACTCTACTGTTTTTTCTAACTTTTGTGTTTCCTTTCTTTCTTTTTTTGCCCTAGGTTGCTGCAGCAACTGGCCACACAGTAGTGTTGGTGGACCAGACAGAGGACATACTGGCGAAATCTAAAAAGGGGATAGAGGAAAGCCTTAGGAAAGTGGCCAAGAAGAAGTTTGCAGAAAACCCCAAGGTAATTTGTTTCATGTGACCTCAAGACCTGTCCTCTGAACGTAACATGTTTGGTGGCCTTTGCTTGCTTTTTCAATTTGTCAAGTAAAGCTCATTTTCCCATAACTTTAGACCAATATAAATGACATATGATCACTGAACATTCTGTGAGGACTGACTACAAAACAGAAGTAAACAACTGTATTGCTGGGGAGGTTTTGAGGTAAGGGAGAAGATTTCTGCAGGTAGTGAACTCATTCTTTCTAGTGGGAATTTGGGATGGAAGAACACCTGTTTTATCATACGGATGGAAGTGAGCAAAACAGGAAGAGAATTTTGGTACTTGCAAGTTAAAAAGAGAATGATATAATAAACATTGCATTTAGGTAGAAAATCTGGACTGCTTGGGTGATGTCTTCCGCACATTTATAATGTAGTTACTGGAGAGGGAAATATAGAGAAGTGTTGTTCCCACTTCCCAGCAGCAGAGGGGGTACAAGAGCTTGAGGAACTCAGAAGGTGGGGAACTCTGGTTTACTGACCCTTTCTCATTGGACCTTCACATTTAGTTGGAATTACTACAAAAATCACACAAGTGAAATTTAAAAAAATTTTTTAAATTTACTTATTTGATAGATCACAAGTAGGCAGAGCAGCAGGCAGAAAGAGGGAGAAGCAGGCTCCCTGCTGAGCAGAGATTTCCGATGCGGGGCTCAGTCCCAGGACCCTGGGATCATGACCTGAGCTGAAGGCAGAGGCGTAATCCACTGAGCCACCCAGGTGCCCACCCAAGTGAATTTTTCCTTACCTTTGCTACCTTCTTAAAGTTGCTTGAGATTGCTCTCCTTGGGGCTTGGATGGAATTTCACTTCATATATGTGCAGAGAAGGGGGCAAGGCGGGGGGCTTTTGTTGTGTTTGTCACCTCGGGTATCACAGGAGTGTGGCTATTCCCTTTTGAAATTTTGTGTTGTAAAATAATATGTAACAAAATTTGCCATTTTAACTGGTTTTAAGGGTACAGTTGGGTGACTTTAATTACATTCACGCTATTGTCCACTCTTTACAAAACTTTTTCATCTTTCCCAGGAGAAACTCTATACCTGTTAAGCAGTAAGTCCTCATTCCCTCCTCCTCCCAACCCCTGGTAACCTCGAATCTGCTTTCTGTCTTTCTGAATTTTCCTCTCCTAGGGACCTCATGTAACTGGAGTCAGGATATTTGCCCTTTTACGACTGATTAAGTTCGTGTGGTATACTATCTTCAAGGTTCACATGGGTTGCAACGTGTGTCAGAACTTCATTCTTTTTCCTGACTGAATAGTATTCCATTGTGTGTAGACCACATTTTGTTTAGCCATTCATCTGTCAGTGACACTTGCGTTGTTCTCACCTTTTGGTCAGTGTGAATAATGCTGCAGTGAACGTTGCTGTACTGTCTGTCCAGGTCCTTCTTCAGTTCTTTCACATTTGTACTGGATGTAGAATTGCTGGGTCCTAAGACAGTCCTGTGTTTGGCTTTCAGAGGCACCACCAGACTATTTTCCATAGTGGCCGAACCATCTTCCATTCCTACAAGCAGTATAGGAAGGTTTCAGTTTCTCCGTGTCCTCGCCAGCACTTGTAGTCTTCCATTTTTTCATCACAGCCGTGATAGGAGGTGTGAAGTGGTGTCTCGCCGTGCATTTCCTTAATATGTAGTCACCTTTCAGAGACCAGAGGGGCGGGAGTGGAGTTAATTTTTACCCTCCCCCTGAAGAAATCCAAACACTAAATAGCACAGGCAGATTAACATCTCTGTCACCTGTCCCCTATATTCTCCATGACAGGGGGACCTCAGTTGGGCATGTGTGAGGGTCCAGGCAAGTGGGATTTTAAGAGCCCTGGGCTAGAGGTTGGAGTCGAGGACAGAGTGAGTCTGAACCCAGGTAATCTGCATTTTTCATGTGTTTACTCTGCAAACTTCTGCTGCTTGTCCCCTTTGGGCACAGGCTCTGGGCCCCACTCAGAGGGTTAAAAAAACAAAAACAAGGTGCTCGTACTCAAGATGCACAGCTTCGGAAAAGTGAGTCCTCAGGAGCCTGGTCTCTCGGCCTTTCTCATCTCCAGCCAGCATGTGCGTGGAGGAGGGACGCAGCCCTTCACCTTGTCTGCTTGCCACCTCATCTGCGCCTGGCCCGCACCAACCCGCATGGTGGCCACTGGCCACAAGGGGCCGGGAGCATGTGACGTGGGGCGCGTTGTGTGTGTAAGACAGAGCCCAGAATTCAAAGACTTAATAAGAGAAAAGAGTCTAAAACATCTCAGTGCTTTTTATATTGATTACATGTTGAGATGGTAGTACCCTAGATGGGTTGGGTTAAACAGAATTAACTTTACCTGTTCGCTCTTTATAATGCAGCCAGTAGAAAACTGAAAATCACCTGCCCTCTCACGGTGTATTTTTGTGGAACAGCTGTGAGAGTTGTTTTGTTGCGCCATGGTTTCGTACGCCTTTGCTGATGGTGCCCATTTTGATGCCCCAGGGACAGAGTCCGTCTTTAGATAAAATGGCAGTTGATAGAGGTGCCATCTTTGGCCCACACTAAGGCCTGTTTGTGAAAATGTGGAGTCAAGATAAGACCACGGTGGGACTGCGAGCTCTTTGTGAGCAGAGGCTGTGTTTGGCACGTGGCTGTGACCCCAGTAGCCGGCCTGTGCTGGGCGCTGATTGCGTGCAGAGTGACCGCTGAGTCTGGCACTCTGACCCTCTCTTGCCCTTATTCAGCTCTTCTCTGCCCCTGTTAGTGATGAACAGTCAGCACCACGTCTCAGACTAATGAAGGGTGCTAAGCTAAGCTTGTCCTCTTTTCCAGAAGGTCATATTTCAGGACCTGTTTCCTGCAACAGCACGTGGCAGTCTGTTCACGGTGGGCACAGAGAGAAAGCCGGCCCAGACAGGTGCTGCGAGAGGGCCGTGTGGTGACTGGGCAGAGCTGACGCTGATGAACAGCGTGAGGGTTACAGCCTGTGCACCACAGCCATCTTGACCTGCAGCTGGCAGGTTCCCAGGCTGATCCCTTGCCCCAGCATCTGCGAGTACCTGAGATGCCACCATCCCTGAGCAGACGTGTAGGGAGTTTTATTGCTTAGAATCTGGGTGCATTCAGGTTGCAAGTTCGCCTGTCCTCTCCTGCAGATCTCACATAGCGTTTTCCGGTGGGTCCAGTGAATGCTCTCTTCTCCTTCCTCCTACTGTCAGGCGGGTGACGAATTTGTGGAGAAGACCCTGAGCAGCATATCCACTAGCACGGATCCCGCATCCGTAGTCCACAGCACGGACCTGGTGGTGGAGGCCATCGTGGAGAATCTGAAGGTGAAGAACGAGCTCTTCAAGAGGCTGGACAAGTTTGCCTCTGAGTACGTGACCCGTGGGCATTCTCGTTGGGTCTGGGGGTTCTCTCCCTGGGCTCGGGCTCTTCTCCCAGGTGGGAGTCTTTTGACACCAAGCCCACTTCTCCAAGCTGTTTCCAGAAGACCTGATGGTCTTTCCCTTGTCCTCCATCCTCCCACCCCCAGTCGGCTTCCCCAGGCTTGGGCTGCCTTCATCAGATCCTTGTCCCCAAACGAGGGTGGGATTCCCCACAGTAAAGTGGGGCATCCTTTCAGGGACAGTTCTCTCTCTTGCAGTGTCTGGGCCATGGGCCCTCCCGGGCTAGAGGATGAAGAGGCTTGGGCACGTCCTCAGAGGTCTGCTGAGGAACCGCAGGGTCGTTTGTGTGTCCCCTTTTTTTTGAGTGGAACATACAGAGTGGTACAGTTGAGGGGAGTGCCTGTCTACACAAAGTTCCCTGGGCTTTCCTGTTTTGAGCTTTAACTGGATTAAGTCACAACACTTGGGAGCATTACAGGAGCACTGAGTTCTCACTGGGCGGGAGGGGAGAGTCAGCGCCACGCAGGTCAGGCATCTGGGTGCCTGGGGCTCAGGACCGGTGGTGCAACTCTCTTTCTCAGAATCCGGACCCTTTGTTTGTGTTTGACTTTTGGCAGTTGTGGCTGACTTATTCCTGCTCTCCTTGGGGCTTGTGTAGCCACACATCACCCTTCCTGGATAGAACTGAAAGTCAGAATAAGATTATAGGACGGAAGTAATCCTCAGCCAGTGAGCAGTGGCTGAAGAGGGACGCTTGCATACCCACCTGCTGGAACGTCAGCCCCCATAGCTGTATGGCCTGGTGTCTGAGAAGCCCTGCCCCTGACACAGAGGAGAGCCCTGCTGGTCACCTGTAGGTCACTGTGCTGTGAAGTATGCTCATGCTCTTCATAAGTCATGAACCCCACTGGCCCCAGGCAGTTTGGCCTTTATTGAAATATTGGTCATTCCACGGTGACAACGACAGGTCTAACTGCCCTCTCGTGCCTGTGTGAGTAATGGAAGGACTGTTTGGGGAAAGTCATGTGGCCTGGGGCCTGGGGCCATGTCCCCACCTCTTCGCTCTCTGTCCTCGGACAGTCATGAAGTCTTTCTGGCCCTCAGTGTTTATCATCTGTAATTTGACTGAGGGGTTAGGAGTAAAACCTTTCTAAGACCTTCCCAGTTCTGACTCTCTGAAGACGAGTTTCCCTAGTGATCTGCAGAACAGGGGTAGCAGTGACCTACTGCACAGACTTGTTTAGGGTATTCATTCGATTTGGCTCAGTTTCCCCAGCACCTCCTGTGTGTCAGGCACTGCGCTGGGCTCTTCCGCTTACGTTCCTGTCACACAGATGAGCCTTATGAAAGGGCACTCCAGAGGAGGCACACCATAGATGTGACCTTGCTTCTGGCCATCAGCTGGCCATCTTTGCACTCTAGTTTTCATTTCATTTCATTTCATTTTTTTTTAAATTTTATTTTATTTTTAAAAAGATTTTATTTACTTATTTGACAGAGAGCACAGGGCAGAGCTGCAGGCAGAGGGAGAGGGGGAGGGAGAAGCAGGCTCCCCGCTGAGCAAGGAGCCCGATGTGGGACTTGATCCCCGGAGCCTGGGATCATGACCTGAGCTGAAGGGAGCCGCTTAACTGACTAAGCCACCCAGGTGCCCTCTTGTTTTCCTTTCAGGTCACCTTTATTCAACCCCTACTAAGTTTTGTGGTTGCCTTTTTAGGTAGCCTGATTGAGATATCCTTGACTGTTGATTTCTGCAATGACTCCTGTACTGGGAGAGGAGAATGTGTTCTAGTAGTGAGGTTCCCAGTAGCACCCCTGACGCGCCCTAGGAAAGAACACGACTTCCTTGGCTGCGGAAGTGCAGACGAAGAGGGGGGCCGTGGCCCACAGAGCACCCGGCTGAGTCCTTCCTCCCCCCTCCTGCTCCACCAGCGTCCCCACTGCGCCCTCTTGCCTTCTCCACACTAAGCCTTGGGGTGTTGCCAGTGATCATCGTGTTTGTGCTATCGATTTTCTGTTAGTACGTTTAAGAGGAAAGTAGTGTTTTGGGTCCCTGGGTGTCAGAAAGGGAAAAACCAAAGACCATCCAAGAGTCCAGTGTCCTAAGGAAAATGTGAGGGTGTACTTTTTTGTGGAAGGTAAGGCACCCTTGTAAATTGTGTCTGCACATTGTGTTTGTGTAGAAAGAAGGCAGTATGAGAGCTATTAGGAGCAGAGCCAGCCCAGCTGATTGGGAGAGGGGGAGGTAGAGGTCCGTGAGGAAGAGGCCTCTTTTCCCTGCTGGTAAAAGGTTCACTGAGAGCACCTTGAACTGGAGACACTGGGGACTGGGCTCTGATGTAACTTCACCCTTTAATGAAACGTGGTGTCCAGGGTGCTTCCATCTCTCCTCTCTTCAGGGATGTTGCCTTCTGTTGTTCTATAAGATGGCACCCCAGTATGAGTGTAGCAGCCCCTGCCCGTAAAGCCTTGGGGTGCCGCGGTCCGCTGCTGTGGTCACGGTGTGCAGCCTCATGGTGCCTGTGCCAGCCACACTTGTGTTTCTTCCCCCCTGACCCCTCCTCCCCGACTCACCCCTGATTGCAGGCAGATTGTAGTATTGCCTTTTCGGGTAAGCTAGAGCCCCCAAATCTGTTCAGTCATGGGCCACTTGGCCTGGGTTCTCATTAGCATTAGGTATTTTATGTTTGTGTACCCACAAGGTGGCGCTATAGGAAAGCCTAGAAGTCTTGCTTGTCTTTGTTTTAAAGATTTGCCTCTAATGCCTTTGGCACCCCACTTTATGGTGGTCTTTAAAAATTGAATTTGGATTAAGTCAATATGGATTTTTAGAAATTTATATTAGCAGACACACACAGATGGTACTGCTTTTTTAGATTTCTTTCTCTCTTTCTTTTTCTTTCTCTCTTTCCTTCTTTCTTTGAGAGTGAGTGAGGCTGGGGTAAGAGACAGAGGGAGAGAGAGAATCTTAACCCCCATGCAGGGCTCAGTCTTAACAACCCTGAGATCATGACCTGAGCTGAAATCAAGAGTTGGACGCTCAACTGGCTGAGCCACCCAGGCACCCCTGCTTTTTAAGGAGATTTTATAAGCAGAATATCTTGAGCTACATTGCTTGTAGATGAACATGTATCCTTCCTTCTCCAGATCTACCTGTGTAACCTTAAAACTATTTTTGGACCATGTTGGTTTTTCTTCTGTTTTCATTTTAATTCCCATTCAGTGGAACATGAAAGCTTTTCACTTGCGGGGGAAAGATCTTAGTTCTCTTCGAGTTTTTTGTTGACTTTGAGGGTCTGTGGCATATCCTTTTTGTCATTAATCTGTGCTCACTTGGGATTTCATTTTGTGACCGAGGCTGCTACTTAATTAACCTCAGTTTTCCCCCACATACTATAAAAATTAACAAATACAAGTAGAGATATGTTGCTCCCAAAAATAAATGGAAGATTGGTAAAGATTAACTACGCCTCTGAAACAGGTAAGTTTAAATTACCTAATTTAAAGATTCAACCTTGAAATGAAACTGGTCACTTGATTTTGGCTTCTTGTGTGAAGATCTCTCTTCCCCGACTTCCTCCAGGGGTCAGGACGGCAGATCTGGGCAGTGGGTAGTGGCCTTGTGCATTGCACCGAGGGCAGTCCTGTTTGTTGCCAAAGACGGGACTCATTCCAACACTGCACCGTCTCTCTCTCCGCAGACACACGATCTTTGTCAGCAACACCTCCTCTCTGCAGATCACAAACATAGCCAACGCCACCATGAGACAGGACCGATTCGCCGGGCTCCACTTCTTCAACCCGGTGCCCATGATGAAGCTGGTGGAGGTCGGTGGGCGTATGCTTGTGTGTGTCTGCTTGCCTCGCCATCTCCGCCAGTCCTGCTCTCAGACTCGTGCCCCTTCTGCCATCTGGGGTGGGTGGGGGCTCCAGGTGCATTTTGTTGGGTGGGTGGAAGGTGTCTTGGGCCATGGAGCCAGAAGAAGCGAGAGCCCCTGATATGTAGGGAGGCCTCAGTGCTTTGTTTCTTCACAGCCCGGTGGTCTCACCAGTGATGTCCAGGAGGGCTGCTAACTCTTGGGATGTCATTTACTTTTTTGTGCCGTATGGGGTGGGCAGTGCAGGGAGAGGCGTCTGACTGGGAAGACAGCACTGCAGACCACTGGCTCATGGAGACCACAGAGGCCAGAGCCGCACGTGTTCATACGGTCTCAGTGAGGTCAGTGTACTCCAGGCTGTGAATGGAATTTTATCAGCCTGTTTTACACAGGAGCCACTGCACCCCCTTGTCCACCGTCACTGGGGTGAATTCTGGCCCAGGTAACCGGGCCTTACTGTTGTCTCCAGATGAGGCCCATCTCCCGGTGTTTTGATCATAGCTGTTCAAGCAGCTCCCCATAGCCTGAACCTCCTGAGCACAGACCTTTGGAGGGGAGTGGGGCCCCTGGTGATCCTGTTGGGGTCACTTCCGCTTGCTTGCTTGGAGACTTGGGTACAGGGAGACAGGGAGCCGAGTCACAATAGACAATTTGCACCTGAAATGTGGCAACTTGCCTTTTTACAGGGGGCTAATTACAGGGTCTGAGGAGCAGCCGCTGTTAAAGTAGCATTTGTTCTGGGGTTGAAGAGTTATTGCCATGCGAAGTGTGGGGGATGTGAAGCCAGGCAGACCTCCGGGGGTGGGCCGGGGCTCCCTGGGAGAGTCTTGGGGTTTGCTTTCTCCCCTGGTGCCTTCTCCTGCCAGCCCTTTCAGTCCTTCATCTCGCATGCCCTTACCCCTGCATCCCCCTGCCCGAGCATTCACCTCTAATTCTCACTTTTAATGACTACTCTATGTCCTAAGTTTTCTCTCAAAGACAGCTCTGAGCTGTCTGTGGTAGGAGTTTATCTGTTCTGCTAGCACTGCTCCTCAGCTGCTCCCAGTGTGCTCTCCCGTCCGAAGGATGTTTTTGAAGAAGTTGAAGAATGAAGGGGAGGGGTGGGGGTAATAAAAGAAGCGGAGAAGACCAAAGAAGTGGGATGGAATTTTTAACCTTTCGGTGCTTAGGGACTAATCACTTTCTTAGTCACTGTGTCAGGTATGTGTTTGGAGATAAAGACACGTTGTGTACATTTCCTTCAGACTCTAATGCTGTTTTCTACTGCAGTTATGTAGTAGTGTAGGTCTCTGTCTTTGGGAAGGTAGGGTGTTGGTTGTTAAAGGCTGTGCTTAGCATATGTTACCATTTTCTAGAAAATGTTTTCTAAAAGTGCTCTTTATTCAGTTTTTATTCTTGGGTGTTCACATATGTGTCGCTGGTGGTGAGCATGAAAGTGAATCATGTCCTAAGTTGAGCTTTTCTGCTCTACTTGGGACTGGACTCACACTTATGTGTGCTTGTGTTTTTTTCCAGACTTTGTATTGGAGCTATAAACGGAATATCTGTAGCACATTGCTGTTTGTTGAATGGATGAATAAATATGCCTCCTCTTATTAAAAAATCTTTACTATTGACTCCTTTAAATCAGTAAATTACATTTGAAACTCTGTAATTAGCAGCCTTCGTCCTAGTTCAATCTGCAGGATTCTGCTGGAGACCTTTTCACACCTCTTTTGACTCACTCTCGGATTGCTGTGGGGTTGAAGGTGTTTGCAGAGCGGTTTCTGGTCCATCTCCTCCATTCCTCATCCCCATCGTCCTGGTGCTTTTGTCTGTGCTTCTCATTCACTTCCCTCAGTGTCATAACATACAGCCACACCCCAAACTGTGATCACATTAAAAGTCGGGTGGTGGTAATTCTCTCCATTTATATAGCACCTTTCATCCTGCACAGACACTAGCTCATTAAGCCACACAGCCCTCTTGCAAGACTCAGGACATGGCAGATATCATTATGCCTGTTTCATAGTAGAGAGGTGAAGCACGGGGGTTGACTGAGTTGTCTCACCTCATATAAAGGGTCTAAAGTAGAAGCCAAGCCTGTTTGCTTTGACTCCCATTGAAGTTCCTTTACTGGCATTTAAATCATATATATATATATATATATATATATATATATATATATATATATATTTTAAGTTTAAGTTTAAATTCACCTGGGTCTCTTTCCATTTGCCAAAATCTAGTTGCTGACAGGTGTGTTAACTGTGTCCTGGGGCTGGCTGCAGGTGAGGTGGTTGGTGAGACCTCCCAGAATGGCAGCGGCCTCTGTGAGCAGGGCGGCCGGCCCTTTGCTTGCTTGCAGCTCTGGGGTCCAGCGGGCTGCCAGGAGCCTTCCCCAGGTACACGGCAGGTGGTAGGCCCAGCCTGAGGCACCTGTGTGCTGGAAATGGAAACCTTCCTCTAGGATAAGACTGTTCTTGGGGCATCTGTGTGAGAGAGAGTGGAGTTTTGGGGGTGGTGAATACTCATCTCAGTGTCCAGAGATCTGTAACTTGGGCAAATCACTCTGTTTTCTGGGGACACAGTCTCTTCATCTGGACCAGAAGATGGCACTCCAGGCAGAGTACTATAAGGGCACTTGTCATACTCAGTAGACCTCCCGTTACCTCCCTGAAGTATAGTAACAGTACCGAGTAAAACAGTATCAAAGTCAACATTTCCTGAGCACTTTCTACCTCCTAGCAGCTGCCTTTAATGCTTCCCTTCCTGATCTAATCCATTGTCACCTCACCTCAGCTGCTTGAGGTGGGGAGAGTGAACTTAGTGTCATCTCAATTTCAAGAAATGTGCCCAGGGTCACAGAGCCAGTAAGTGGTGTGATGGGCATTTGAACCCAGGTCTGTCTCAGGGAGAAAGTCTGTAAAACTCTCCTACACACATACACATTTATATTTTAAGCCTTGATTTTGTACATTCTGTAGTACTTCATTATCCTTTTTTTTTTTAATTTATTTATTTGACAGACAGAGATCACAAGTGGGCAGAGAGGCAGGCAGAGAGAGAGGGAGAAGCAGGCTCCCCACCGAGCGGAGATCCCGATGTGGGGCTCGATCCCAGGACCCTGAGATCATGACCTGAGCCGAAGGCAGAGGCTTTAACCCACTGAGCCACCCAGGCGCCCCCATTATCCTTTTTTAAAAGATTTTATTTATTTGAGAGAATGCATACGAGCAGGGGGAGGATAGAGGGAGAAGTAGACTCCCTGCTGAGCAGGGAGCCTGATGTGGGGCTCGATTCCCGGACCCTGAGATCATGACCTGAACCGAAGGCAGACACTTAATGGACTGAGCCACCAGGCACCCCTAGTTCTTCACTGTCTTAATGTGGACATTTTGCTTTGTTTCTGGGTTTAGATTCTTGTATTGTGGAACTAAAACTATTTTTACCCCCTTCTGTATAGACACTTTACATCAATATTTTCTTGAATTGTTCTGTGGCAATTGTTTGCTGACTCCCTGGTCATAATCCTCTGCTTTGCATTTCCAGGTCATTAAAACACCAATGACCAGCCAGAAGACTTATGAATCTCTGATAGACTTCACCAAAGCCCTGGGAAAGCATCCTGTTTCTTGCAAGGTAGAGTATAGGTACTTGGGGAAGGGGGTGGTTTTCCTCAGAACTGACTCATTTGGGTTAGAATTCATCTGTAGAAGGACTTGAGGGTTGGGGGCACTCTCATGACAGGGCTGTCAGGGGGCTGGGAAGAGCAAGCTGGGCCTCTTCTCTAGTTTGCTGGCAGGGGAGCTGGACCCAAAGCCTTGCCCGAGGCTCTCTGGTAGATCCTTTGAGATCTGAGGAGAGCCAGGGCTTCGGGCTTCAGTTGAGGAGAAAACTTCCCTGTGGGTCTTGGCTTTTGTCTGTGGATGGGCTGCTATGTTTCCATAAATGGTTTATGTGGTCCCGTTGGCTTTAACCTCTGCTGGGCCTGGAGGAGCCATGGAGCCTGTGTGAGCGACGGCGTGGTAGACACGTGTGTCCCCAAACTGAAAACCAGCACCTCACTTTGGGAAAGAGCGCAACAGGTGGCTAGGGAAATAATGAGAGAGGGGAAGAGACCACTTCCCCAGGTGGGATTAATGAAGCTGTTTCTCAGGGAGTGTGGCATTATGGTTTTGTGTCTTGTTTTTCATTAAGAAGCAGGGCTCTGTGGGAAGCATGCCTCCCACCTATCTTCCCTTCTTGCCACACTCCAGCACTCTGTTGGTGTAAGTGAAATGACCCCAGGGCTGTCACCTGTGGTCATTCTCCTTCTGTCTCCATTGCCTCTAGCTCCTCTTTAGTCCTCCCAAGGCTCAGGACTGTACTTCTGCATGACTTGGCAGTTTTTTTAAATGGGCACTTGTGCCATACCGTTAAAAAGTCTTATAAGTGTGCATCTCTTTTTTTGACCATAATCTTTTCTGTCATTGTGGTTCTTCTTACAGAATGCTTTTGCTTTCTAAACTCCTCTCCAGCTCGAACTCACAGTATTGGAGTAATCTGTAGAAAGGTCTGTTTCTGAATCCTCTGAATGAGTCCTCCGTCGGCATGGCCCCCGGAGGCTTGAGAGAGCAGGCTCACGTGCCTGTCCCCCCGTCCAGGAGGGTAGCTTTATAGGGAGTCTCATTTTTTAGCACTCATTTTTGATTTGTTTAGTGGTTTTCCTTTTTAGTTTTTTAAATTTTTGTTTTTAGTTTTTTTAAAGATTTTATTTGACAGAGAGAGACACAGCAAGAGAGGGAACACAAGCAGGGGGAGTGGAAGAGGAAAAAGCAGGCTCCGCTGAGCAGGGAGCCTGATGTGGGGCTCGATCCTAGGACCCTGGGATCATGACCTGAGCCGAAGGCAGATGCTTAATGACTGAGCCACCCAAGCACCCCTGTTTAGTGGTTTTACATTGTCTGGATTTTTTTTTAAGTCCAATTAATAACCAGTAGTTGCACTCTCTCACTGGGTTATGCTTTGTTCGTGGCAGAAAGTAGTAACGGTGTGAGAAGGAGCATCTGTGTGTAGCGAATGAAAAGCTAGATAAGAAAGTGGAAATGTGGGGCAGGCAGTGATTGTCCTTAGCAGCATAATCATTCATTCACAGAGAGTGAGGATCCCTTTTTCCACTGGAGTGGCCCCCACAGATGCAGGAATGAGAACTCCCTGATCTCATAAAACTGCCTCGTTACATCATGTTCAGAACTCTTTCTGGGTGATACCTTCCAGCTTTCTGAGTCAGTTACTCGGGCTCTCGATGAAGTGTCCAGACAGTGTAAGGCAATCCTGAAGAACAAGGGTCAGCACACTTCCCTACAGAGGGCCAGATAGTGAGTGTTTTCCGGTATATGGTCTCTGTTCTAACTACTCGGCTCTGTTGTTGGGGGCAGATCTAGTGGCGGAGGGTGGCCTAAACAGTACACGCAGGGCCCGTGGCTGTGCCATGGTGGTGGAATGGTACAGAGGCGGGCTGCGGGCTGGATTTGGCCTGTAGGATCACAGCAGACCAACACGCAACATAGCAGATGACGCTGATGCGCCCGGACCGTGTGTTTCTTCATAGTGAGACTTCTTGAGAGCGTGGTGTGGAAAGCGTGAGACCATGGACTCTGGAGCCAGCATGACTGGGATCACATCCTGGCTCTGGCACTTGTTAGCTGTGTGATCTTGGGCAAGTTACTTAACCTCTCTGGGCCTCAGTGTCCTTTCCCCCTGGTAAAAGTAATAATAGTGCTTATCTCACAGGGTTATCATAAGGAGAAAATGGATTAATATTTGTAAACTACATAGAACAGTGCTTGGCACATAGTATAGTAAATAAAGCATATTTAATAAATGGGTATAAAAGTATAAGGCATCTGGTTACATAAAATTAAATTGCTTTATTAAGGGACTGTGTCTCTTTACAGTACAGTTTACATATCAATATCGTGAGAGTACATGTCTCTCTGAATCATCAGCAGCATTGAATATTAGCATGAGGGGGAAAAAAAACTTTTGCCAGTAATCTTATTGGCAAAATGCCATTTTATCTAATGAGAACAACTTTGATTACTAGTGAGTCTGAATATTTTTGAGTTTTAGCACTTTTTTGGTATTGAGCTCTGTGGATATTAACTGTATAAAACTCCATGTATTCTGATTGGAGCAAACATTTTCCCCAGGGTACTTTCTGACTTCTAACCTTGTAGAGGTGTGCTTCGTCTGCCCTGTCCTGAGCTTCTACAGTAAACTTTCTGAGGTTGAAAAACACTTTGGCCCTAGTTATAAAGTCAACATCATTTCCTTAATACAGTTGTGGTTAAGCTGATGCAGCTGTTTTGCTCATCCCTGTGGTCCTGTGGAGCTAGGAGTAGGACATGCTTTCTGCTTGTGCAGAGTTACAGGAGGGACAAATCCAGTGGCTTTACTGCCTAGTTTACACAGCATGCAGTCAGGCTAGTTTAGACTAATGAGGGGGGCAGGCTGGCTTTCATTTGTACATTTATTGAGGGCCTAGTGTGTGTGCTAGAAAGGGAACACAGGGCCCAGGGCAATAGCGAGGAGTTCTGTCTGCAGGAACATTGCAGCCTTTTGTTAAAATTCATACTATTTACTTAGTGGTAATCAGCTTCATAGAAATAACACCAAAAAAAATTACCAGCCCAGTCTGCCTCACAGGTTCCCCCAGAGAGACCACATCCCACAGGAGGCCTCCAGGAGAGCAGATTAGCATGGTAATGAGGAGGAAATCGAAAGGGGTGTGCGGTCCGGGGCGGGGGCTTATCCGGGATGCAGGGACCTTCTGCCCTGGCACCTGTCCCCAGTTGCACTGCCTGGCACTGTGCCCTGGAGTATGAGAACAGCCCAAGTAGCCCAAAGATGGCCCCAGGGAGTCCAGGCAGTGGCGCTCCCGTGCAGATGGTTCAAGGTGGCGCATGCTCTTTCCAGAGCCCTGAAAGGGGTCCAGGCAGGGAGAGGGGTGAAGGGGTCCAGGCAGGGAGAGGGGTGCAGGGGCTACCGTTTGAGGGTTGGCCGTGTGCACAGCATCTTGTGTGTTTTCTGAGTTGTCTTCACAACTTGCGGAGATTATGACTCTCCTTTCACCCGTGATGAGCCTGATTTCAGAGTGTCTCAGTGTCAGAAACTATTAGCATTCGAGCCGAGACGGCCTGCCCTCTGAGCTGCGTTCTTTCCAGTGACCTCTCTGCCTTCATCTGCCTTTATTTCAGGATTCCTGCAGTGGGGGCATCTAGGCTTGATCTTATTTCATTTTTTTTTAAGCATTAGAACTGTTGGATAAATTGTCATGTACCATAGAAGTAGGGCCGTGCTGGGAGTTCAAAAGAAACCTTGAGAACGCTGAGCTTTGTCAGTGCAGGTCATATGATGCAGAGGGAGAAGGGGCAGTCTGCTGACTCGCAGAAGATCAAGTTCAGTGAAAATTCACCTATCTTTGATTTTTCTCTCCTAAAACAGGACACTCCGGGGTTTATTGTGAACCGTCTGCTGTTGCCGTACCTCTTGGAAGCGGTCAGGCTGTACGAACGAGGTAGCTGTCCTGATCCGGGCTGGGGGGCAGTGGGTCTTAGCTCTTGGTGCCGCTCCCTTGTTCTCAAGCAGCCCTGTGGGAATGGTGAGGCCATGCAGGGTACGGGAGGTGCTTCTGTTCCTGTAGCTCTGTGAATCAGCCTCCCTCTGGACCCCAGGACCTTTGTCGTTGTGTCCCCCTGCCCCCCTGGGTTCCCTGTGAGGCCTCTGAGCTGCTGAGATGTGGCTCTGGAACGCTCCCTCTCCCCCCCAAGCACCCAGTTACAGTCAGCCAGAGCAGCTGCATGGCCAGCCCGGATTTATAGCCTGAATCTCTGCTTTTGATGAAAAGTTTCCTGCTTCAAATAATAATAGTGTAAAAATCACTGAACTAAGGGACCTTTAACATCCTTAAAGTTCTGAAATTTGTGATAGGTGATGGGAGGTAAGTGACAAGGCTGGTAGGGGACAATGACTATTTCTAAGAGCCTTCCCCGTCCTTACTAAATGATGCCATGATGATTTGATGATTTTTTTTTTAACCTTAAGAATGGTCTCAAATGCTTTTCTCAATACTGTTGATTTACAAAGAAAGATTTTCTCTGTCATAAAATTATAGAACTTGGGACATAGTCCAAGGTTATAAAATGGTGTGCATCTTCCTGCCTCCCTTCCCTACCACATTTCTGGAAAGGTAACTATCATGGCAGCTTCAAAGGCAAATAGGCCTTAATAGGACTGGATAAAAAGCAAGTGTAATTGTTTTCAATTACTTCATTCACAAATGCTTGCTCCTGAGAATGTCATTTTTGAAACAAAATATTTATACCAGCTCTTCAGAGAGATGAAAGCACATTTGCTTCCTCAAAATCAGCTTTAAATATTAAAACTTTTCTCTGTTTTATGGAAGCATTTGCCACACTTTTGCTCCAAGATCAAACCAACACTTCTGTGTTTATCTATCAACAAATATGCCTAATTACACCTCAAAGAGTGCATGAAGCATTTTACCCTACTTTGAAAGGCAGGTGTTTTTTTTTGTTTGTTTGTTTTTTAGTGTAAGGTTTTAGAATGTAGCATGCAGGTAATCTACTTCTTAATGTTTTTTTTCCTCACTAAAACATACTGTCACTTTGATATATTTTCAGATGCACCTTGTATCTGATCGTAAGTGGAGAGGTGTTTTCTTGTCTTTTGCTCCCCTCCCACTGGCAGTGGTGCCTTTGACCTTCTCCATCAGCACCCCCCACCCTGCCCTATGAGGTGAGGCTGGATAGGGGGGGTCTGAGCCCCGGGGGATGTGTTATTAGAGACTGCCCCTGGTGCTGCCCAGGACAGCACGGTACTGCTCGCCCCTCTGCCTCTTTCCCCGCGGCTGCTCGGGGCCTGGGAGCTGGAACGTTGGCTTCGGGAGCAGCTGGGGCCATGTGTGGGGTGGGCGTGTGGCCCGGCAGGCACATTGCAGTCTGGACTCCATGTATCCTGCCTCGGGCTTCTTACCAGGCCCCTTTGCCCGGTCTCCACTGCCCCCCGTTCCAGCCCGGTGAGAGGGGTGCCCACTCTCAGCGGCTGGTGGAGCTGGTGGAACCACGTAAGTTCTACTCTGAAACCTGAGCTGGTTTGGACCCTTCCTCTCCTGTCTGCCCTGCCTGTTCATTTGTCATGTCATCCGGGAGGGTGAGGAGACACCTGCTGCACCTCCCCGCACACAGCGGGGGGGAAGCTCGGGGCCGGCAGCGGAGTTGTGCAGCAAAGACACTCTGACACTTGGCTTTGCCCAGCCTCTTCCCAGCTTCTCCGGGGAGATCCTCTATGTATGACACCATCTCGGTCAGTGTGGGCCCCGGTAACACCAGCCCCGCAGACTGGGTGGTATATCAACAACAGACATATTTCTCACGGCTCCACAGGCTGGAAGCCGGGGTGCCAGATGCTGGGATTCTAGTGAGGGTCTCTTCTGGGACGCACATGGCTGCTGCCTCATATTTTCATGTGGCAGGGAGCAGAGAAGGGAAGTGAGCTCTCCTGACTCTTGGAAGGGCTCTCATCCCTTCATGGGGCTCCACCCTCACGATCTCATCTCATCCTGGGGGTTAACATGCATTCTGGGGACATGCACAGTTGGTCCCTTACAGAGCCTGTCAAGCCGGGCGGTGTGTGCTATGCACAAAGCTTGGCGAAGTGCCGCTCTGAGTAGGGGAGGCCCCTTGGGGGGATGTGTTGGCATTAGAGCAGTCACCTCCGTCCCTGCCGCTCGGGCCCCCCGGGTGACTGAGGGCCCTGCACCAGCGCTGCTTGCCAGCTCCCCGGGACGTCTGGGGGCACTGTGTCTCATCCCCCGCCACTGCTCTCTGATGCTCTTGGCCTCGTGGCTTCTTCCTCTGGCCTGCCTTCTAAGTCCTTTGGCTTCTGGCCTCACTCTGTGTGGCTCTCATGTGTTCATGCTGTAACGGGGGGCCTGGTGGATGCAGTTGGTCCCCCTCATCCCGGCAGCTTTCTGTCCAGATCTTTGAGCAGGCTGGTGCCCAGTAGCAGACTGTCACACCTGTTGGATGCCCCTTCCTGCCAGGCCCCAGGCAGCTCTTCTGGAGGGCTGGGCTGGTGGGGGCCCCCATCACCCTGTGACACGCTGTGCCCTGTCATTCCTCTGCTCAAGACCTGTTTGGTGTTTCTGTTGTAGCCTACCGGATACAGTTCCCTTCCCGGGGAAGCTGCTCTCAGCTTCCCCTCTGCCCTTGCTGCCCCTGCTGCCTCCCCCTCTGCCAGCGGACCTTACTCCCACCGTTATTTCGAGGCCCTGCCTGATGTTCCTGGGGTTCCAAGCTGGTCCTGATCTGTGTTCTTTTCTCTCTCTTTACAGCTTGACTCTCCCTCAGGGTGGTTGCCACTCTCCTCCCTGTGGCAGGGCGTGTCCCTCTGTTGCTGGATACTCTTTTTTTCTTTTGGGGCCTGGAAGTGTCTCCTCTTTATCGTGGCCCAGAGTGCCCGGACAGGCACTTAGGGAGCTGTTGATGGAGAAGGGAGTGGGGGTGCCGCCTGTTTGTTGTTAATGCCGAGAATGGTTGGTAGGTGGCGCCGGTGAGCCAGCCTAGGAAACAGGAAACTCGTCTGACTGCTCCCAGCTCCCCACTGAGCAGGAGGTCTGGGGGCTCACTGAGTTAGGGGCTCTTAACTGGGGAGAGGTGGGAGGCCCCATGAACCTCCTGAAGTTGGTGTGAAGTTTTGTGTTTGCGTTTTATTTGGGGCAGGTGTCCTCTTCTCGGTGAAGTGCTTGATTCTCTACAGGTTTAGGAATTACTGGTCTAAAGCACAGTTCCATATTTAACTCCCACGTGGAACAGCAATCTGTGTGCTTTATTTCTCCCTCTTTTTGCCTCTTTTGCTGTGTGTTACTGAGAATTTTAGAGTTGCTGACTTGTAACACCGCTTAGATTCTTTTTCTTTGATATGCTTTATCTTCGTACTGTTTTTTTGAAATAAAAGAGTCTCCAAGTGAGTCTCTGAATCTGGAATTACAGAATTGCCTCCAGGGTTCATTGTTTGTCCTTGAATATAGATTTGATTAAATGGCTTTAGGTAAGTTGGGACCCTTGTGCTACGAGATTTCTGTTCCCAGGAGCCGATATTCTAATGAAGGGAGCCATCCACAGCGAATGAAGCAGTAGATACCCTGTTAGGTTGTGACCAGTAATCTGGAGAGAGATAAAGGGAAGAGGATGGCGGGAGTCCTAGCCTGGAGTTCTTACAGTTGCTAGTTTATATGCAGGGAGAGGGTGGGGTGCTCTGATGAAGGGACACTTGAGCAGAGGCATATGGGAAGCAAATGTCAAATGTTGGAGGAGGGAGGGCCCTAGGCTCAGGGAGCGGCAGGTGCTGGGCCAGGAGGGGCGCATGCTAGGTGGTCTTTGAGCAGTCTGACTCTTACCACCACAGAAGCCTCAGGGTCCAGTGAAGGCCTCTGAGCAGAATCCATTTATCAGCTGCCGTGTTCTTGCTAGTTTCTCCTTGGCGCATGCCTTTCCCTCTGCCTGGCGTGCTCTTCCTGCCTGCTCGTCCCTTGGGATTCTCTTCATCCTTCAGGACCGGGGCCTCCGTGAGTGGGTCTTGGTGAAATGTGGGCCCTGCAGTTAAATCTCTCACCTTTGCCCATGCAGAGGCATGTCAGTCTTCATGAATCTTCAACAGGGGGTTGGTAAATTTTTTGGTTTATACATCTGAGTCCTCCCACTATATCGTGGGTGCTTGAGGGGTGGTCTGGTTTTTCTCCGTCTCATTCTAAGTTTCTGGTGCCTGGTATGGAGCAGACATAAATAAAAGTGGAAGGAAGGAAGGAAGGAAGGAAGCCACCTGAAGCCGATGTATTTGATCATTTTTGCTCTTTTTGTTTTCTTATAGCCTAAAACTCAAAATTGTGATTTTCAGCACCCCCTGGTTGACAAATTACTGAAGCACTAATAATGTCACCCATAGGAAATAATCAGTTGGTATTTTAATCACCTTCAACTGTATTTATAATAGTTGATTAATTAATATTTAATCAATTATTAATATTTAATATTTAATTAATTAATGAGTAATTAATATTTTAATCACCTTCAACTGTACTTCATAGACTTTTTAAAAAATAGAGTGTGAGGGTGCCTGGGTGGTGTGGCCGGTTAAGTGCCGACTCCTGGTTTCAGCTCAGGGCAGGATCTCAGGATCATGAGATTGAACCCCACTTCAGGCTTGGAATTCTCTCTCCCTCTCCCGCTGCACTCTTGCTCTCTCTAAAGTGAATAAATAAATCTTTTAAACACACACACACACACGTGTGTATGCCTGTGTATAAGTAGCTCCTATTCTTCTTGTCTAAAAATCTGAAACATGTTCAGGTATAAAATTCTCTTGGAGTATTTGAACTTCTTTCTCCTTTCAATTAGCTCTGGTGTAATTCACCATTTCTTTATATTTTGGAACAAAATTCCACATAAGAATCGCTTGTTATAGACTAATCCCATTCCTCATTTTGGAGAAAAGGAACCAGGTTCTCTGAGAGACTTCTTGTGGCCCAAGGACCATAAGAGTGAAGGGTAAAATTCCAGGGAAAAAGCACACTGGCTCTTATCCTAGTCTGCCAAACTCAAACTTGAGTGGCAATTTTAAATCAGATTTGGGCTTCTTTTTAAACTTTATCTTGACTAAAGGGTTGATGGGAGTGGAATTCCAGAGGAATACTCATTACTTGTAAAACCAGGAAAGCTGGAAAAGTAAAATATGCATAATAATACATATAAAAATACAAAGGTTTGTTCTTTCCTGTTTTAAAAAAGTCCTGTTTATCAGTAAAAATGATGCTCTAGCTTTAAGTGATGTTGGGAAATCCCAATCCATTAAAAATAACTAATGTTTCCAGGCCACCGGGGCCTTCTCCCTGTGTGAACACCGTAGCAGTGCTCTCGAACGGTCCTTGCAGAACAGCTTGGCGGAATGGCTTTGGAAATCTTGTGGTGTGTTTGGCGTGTACCTCTGTGATGAAATCTTACCATTGCCAGAAATCCAGACTCTGGATGTTTTTTGAATGTGCACATTTGCAAAACTGAATTCTGGGGTTAACAGTATGACCAGGAGAACCGTGGGAAATACGGTGATGGCTCAGTGCTGCCCTCTTGTCCTCAGGTGATGCATCCATGGAGGACATTGACACTTCCATGAAGCTGGGAGCTGGTTACCCGATGGGTCCATTTGAGCTTCTCGATTACGTGGGGCTGGATACTGTGAAGTTCATCTTGGACGGTAGGAATTGGACTTCTCTCTTATCTTTCTGTAATGCATTTGAGGTAGTCTCTTTGGACTGTGAATTACAGTGCCTGTTTACAATCATAACTTCAGACCTTCCAGAGTTCTGCCCCACCAACTTAAAGATTCAAGTTAAAAGATGGCAGGAAAAGGAAAAATGTGCTTGCCAGCATCTCCTCACAGGGTAACTTATTTTTAAAACTTTTCATCTTGAAACAGTTAGAGATTCAGAGGAAGTTTCAAATATGGCACTGACCGGTCCCGTGTACCCCTTCCCCTGTTTCCCCTAATGGTTCTCCAGGACAGGATCGCACTGGAAACGGACATCGGTATACTGTGTCTTTCCATCATAAATGCTCATCTGTGTAACCTCCACTTCTGTGGAGCTCTAACCTCCTTTAAAGATAATAATGTATCTATTTAGTGGCTCTGAAGATGATAAAGATAATTATGAAAACTGGGCTCCTAAAGTTTAGTGTAGCTCCTGCTCCCACCTCTCGTGAAGAATACCTAAGTATTTATGGGGAACAAGGAGTGAAGCGTGAACTTTTGGATTTAATGAGCGTGCCAGATCCCAGTTGTAGCAAATCCCAGTTTTTAACATGTGTTCCAGAAGTCGTTTCGCGGTGCCACTGAGGAGTCCGGGGGGCAGAGTCACTGGTTCTGTGTTTGTCCTTGGACTGTGGGCATCAACCATTTCCAGGAGGAGACTGCGTGAGTGGCCGGGCCACAGTGAAGCCAGCCGTGACAGCCACGGTTTGTCGGGCTGTGTCCTCCCAGTGGCCTCCTGCCTCTGCCACAGTGGAGCAGGGCCCCTTCTCCCAAGCTCTAGCCCCTGCCTTGCCCTAGGGATGCTGAGATGTCAAAATAATCCCAGCACTCCATCCTAAGCCCTTTTCCCTCCTCTCAATAGGGTGGTATGAAACAGATGCAAAGAACCCCTTGTTTCAGCCTGTCCTGTCCTTGAAGAAGCTGGTAGCGGAGAACAAGCTGGGCAAGAAGACTGGCGAAGGTTATTACAAGTACAAGTGAGGCTCAGCTTCTCTGGCTCCAGGAGGAAGCCCCGGAAGCACATGCCAGCAGCTCCCCCAAGTGCCCACGGGAATGTTCTGTGCTCAGACGTTCCCTCACACAGCACAGTCTGTTCGATGTGCATTTTGATTGTAATCTAGCTGACGTAATTATTTACACTACTTGTCATAATGGCAGATTCCACCATTGAGAACTGATTTCTCTTTTTCAGTCTGTTCATTTCTGTGTATTTTCTGAAAAGCTTTACACCCTCAGTGCCTTGGAGCAAACCTTACCATTTTTGTAAAGAAGTGCCCGGATTCCCTCACTTGTGGAGGGGCTGGCACTTGCTCTGGGTGCCGCTGTGTCAGGCGTTCCTGCGCGGGAGCGTGAGGAGCTGCCGGTGGCGTGTCTGGGAGGTGCCGCCATGAGCAGCACCCGCATCTGGCCTTGTCGAGAACAGTTGCTCCCCGCAGCTGCAAGCCTTACCCTATATTTGGGGCATGACCTGAGACGTCATGTCTTTACCCAGCTCGGGCTGTTGGTGGGCCTGTCTCCAAGTGCTTGGTTTGTGGGAAGAGGTTTCATTCACATC